>NC_053449.1:8065370-8368834 GCF_007990345.1 Gossypium hirsutum
ATAAAATAAGTTCATGGATATAAGAGGGACTAAATTTCCTCGTACACGGTGGCCGAAAACAGAAAAATTTCCCCATTTTCTCCAACGACCGAAACAGGTAAGCCTTCTCCTTTTTTTATGTTTTTTATTACATATATATGTAAAAAGAAAAAACAGATTCGAAAAAAATAAAATCACCTTTTTTTGGAGTTTTTTTTTAATTCGATTACTCTTTTTTTGTATTTTTTTATTTCGATTTCTCTTTTTTCTTTTTTAGGGTTTTGAAAAAAATATAAAATATAAAAAAAATTACCCTATTTTTTAACTTGATTTTTTTGGTATTTCTCTATTTGATTTTCCCTACAAAAAAAAAGAGTTACATTGGTTGTTGTGGCTTTATAGCCGATTTACAAACACTATTTTTGCTACTATTTTTTTTTTTGCTTGTTTGCTTCTTATTTGCAGGGAGTGGTTGGCGTAGTTGGTGGTGATAGAGGCGACAGCGGCAATAGGGTGCGATGTAGGGGCATGCGGCACTTGGGCTAGCGGGCTAGGGTTTCTTTTTCTGTTTAGGTATTATAGACCATGTTTTTCTGATTTGGGTCATATTGGGCCATTGTTTTTTTTTATTATTTTGGGCTTGTAGGACTTTAATATTAGATTTTTGGTTAAATTTTTTTGTTTTATTTGTCTGTGATTTGGGCCCAGGCAAAATAGGCCCATTACACTTAGGACATCGAATTCAACAACCCTCAGTCGTCGCTCCTATGCTTTGTATCGATAATAAATCAAAACTTTAACTATACTTCTGTTTTGTTGAAAATTTTAACTTGTATCAGTCGTATCAGTGCGTTTAGTCCAATTTTTCCCTTACTAACTAGAATAATGTGTACCGAACCAATGGTTTTTAATAAAACTAAAAATACATTATGTTAATCAAATTCGGACCGACTCCATTTCATCCAAATTAAATGATTGTTTTGATTTAATATAATTAAATTGACTTATATATTAATATAAAAAAAACTAATATATTGCTTTTTGAGTACAAATGGGAGGGCTACACCGTAAATAAAAGTTTTAGATAACACATTTCTTTCAAAGTAACTCTTAACTAATCTCTTAATAATATATTCATGAGTATATTTAGGTGTATTATTTTGAATTTATCAATATACTCTCAAAAGTAATTCCTAATTTATCTCTCAACGGCATACATCTAATACCGTTTGTCTTGAAATTGATATGCACTGGTATCAATGTGTTTTAGTGTACCATTTTAGATTTATCGATATTTTAAATATTTTCACACATATATTTATAGTTTAATTTTTTGTTTTTAATAAATTATATATTTTATATATACATGCAAATATATTTCAATTATATCCATATAAATATATTTATATGCAAATATAATAATTAAGTTCGATAACTTAATTTGATCATTATAATTTAATTTTAAATGTAATTATAAAAATGAAATATTTAAAATAAAAAAATAACAAATTAGGTTTAGAATATTACAATATTATATCAATTAATGGAACTAGTATGTATTGGTACAAATTGACATTAGTCGAAATGAATTGAATCACATCGAAATCTTAACTGAAACTAAACCTAAACTACTTAATATTGTGCCAACCAACAAAAGTGGTCTCTTATAAACACAAAGTCCAGTGGTGGGGATGGAATTAATAGCTAGGTTTGGCATAAAGGGTGGTGTGGAAGCTACCTCATAAGGTTGAACTTGAAAGTCCATTGGCTGGTACACAATTTATTGTAATGCTTCTAACTAAAGCGAAGCTATTAATTCCATACTTATTGTATCCCTTAACACCAATGCTATGCCACACCCTTATTAGGAAGTAAAGAAGTGTCTGTTAGTAGTTAGTAGTTAGTATCAGTTGTGGTTAGTTACAACAGTAGTTAAGTAACGGTAGTTTGCATTATATATGTGTACTCTGCAAGAGAAGTTGACTATGATTAAAAATACAATTTTGTTTCTCTTAAGTATTCTATTATCTTAGCATGGTATCAAGAGTCAAGGTTTTCTTGGTGTTCTTATCATAAAAAAAAAGCTACGTTTTGTCCATCTCTCATGGCCACTGATGCGGCAGTTGATACACCACGTCACTCATCCAACACCAGGGAGGCTGAACACTCATAAGGTAATGGTGTTCTTGGTACACTAGTTGTTCATTACCTCTTTAAGCATGATACCATAAAACTCACTTCGTACATGGAAGCATCAACTTCTGTTAATTCTTGAAAGCTATGGGCTTGAAGGGTTCGTGTTAGGTACCACTCCTTCCCCTCCTCAGTTTGTTATTGGTTCTGATGGACAGCAAGTTGAGAATCAAGATTTTCTTGTTCATCGAAAGCAAGACAAGTTTCTTGCTTCTTGGCTGTTGTCCACTGTTACGGATGATATTTTAGCTCATCTTACGACTGCTAAAACCAGCTTTGATCTATGAACTGCTATTGAAAGAAGGTTTAGTGCGAAATCAATCATAAAAGTCTCAAGCATGCGTCATGCTTTATACACCCTCAAGAAAGTGAATCTGTCTGTTAAACAGTATGTGTCGAAAGTCAAGTAACTTAGTGATAATTTGACTGCTGCTGGTAGTTTTATCTCTGAACAGGAACAAGTGAGTGTCATCTTGGCTAGACTCTCAGTGGAATTCGAATCTATTTGGTTGTTTGCATCTGCAACTCCCTTATCACTTGACTTTTTGACTGAACTGTTACTTGATTATGAATTACGCCAATTGGAGTCGTTAACAGAAACTCCCTGTCAAGCGAACTTAGTAACTCATCAGCAAGATAGCGAAGATAGTTTGAAATGGTCAGCTGAGTCTACTCGGTATTCTCAAGACTCCAAGCCAGGTTATAGAAGACAGGGTCGAGGTTGGTCTCGTGGCAGGTCTCGTGGAACTGGAGAGGACTAGTCTCGTGCCAGGCCACAACGTCAGTTGTGTGGAAAGATAGGCCACATGGTACAGACCTGTTATCAAAGGTTTGATGAAACCTTTTCTGGTGTTGTAGGGGACAACTCAGTGCAAGTAAATTGTCATCAGTAGCATGGCTCTAGTTGTTTGTCCTCAGCTCCTACTTATCAAGTGATGTCTAATTGCTGTGGCTCGGTTCCTCAGACTTCCTCCAGTCATTTGCCTTTTAGAACTCTACCATCTTCACAAGCTGACTCTATTTGGTACCCCGACTCTGGAGCAACAAATCATATAACACCTGAGGTGTCCAACCTCACGACTGCTTCATCATATACAGGTAAAAATTGTATCACCATAGGCAATGGTGATTCAGTGTCTATTGCTCATGTAGGCTCGTCCACTCTCTCAACTGGGGCTCAACTTCTACGCCTTCAGAATGTTGGATTGCCGGCACCCCTACGGCGCAGCGGAAAAATAAAAATTCGGTGACCCTAACCACGGATCTATGTGTGAGGAACGAATCGGGGTGATAAAGGTTACGAAATTACCGAATGTTTATTCTGAGTAGACAGCAACACCTCAACAATAAGTAGTCTGATCTGCTATCGAACCAAGCCGCAATCTATCGTGACCCCGACCTCTACGTAATCCACCCAGTTGATTATGAACAGAAGGAATCCCCAAAACAGTTTTGAAAAGAATTTTCTTTGACGGCTGCTAGACCCAAGCAAAGAAAAAACGAGATTCTTATATATCTTTTTTTAGGGTTTCTAGAAATTAAAATAAATATAATAATATTTTAAACCGAAAATTATAATTACATTAATTATAATATAATTTCGGTAAACCATATATTTATTTGAATTTATATACTAACCAAATTCATGTTCTCATAATGCGTACAACAACCTTGTACATAATGTGTTCGATATTTGATTACCCAATTAAATTAATTCTATGATTAATTTAATTCAAGCGACAACCAAACACAATACCAACTATGTTTTATTCCGTTCATTTCAACTATAGGGTGTGACCCTGTAGGTTCCTGTAACGCTAGCAGTAATACTAGAACGATTCCAATGTTACAAACAATGAGTGACATCTAGCAATGCATCATTGTTACCTAAGTCACAAGAAATCATGATTTGATATAACCTTTTATGATTAACCTTTTATGCAATAATCATTAAGTCATTTATCTCTGGATTGGACACAAGTCATGGAATAGTCACACTTGCATAGTTCATTCCTTGTTCCTTGATATCTTAAGCAGACTACGATATACAAATAAGTATGACATCTCATATCAACTTATTTGAGCATGACCATGCATTTCTAGTCTCACTCAATCAAGTGGCCTAAGATATTACTCCCATTATGTAGGAGGGGCTTATCCTATCTCGATCAACCATATCCCTCTACATAGATCATGGTATATCCAACATCAACCTTTTTAGAACAACTAGTTATGGTGTACGTTTGACTATATCAAAATATATAACTCACGATGTTGGGATTATGATGATCTCAAGTCTGAGGATCATATACATATTAATCATTATGAGTAATGTTGTGACAATTACATAATAATCCAAGAAACATACTCATAATGGGTCAGTCCAATATGTTGTTCTCTAACACACATATTCATGCATCGATTCTGACATTCCATATCAATGACAACTCTTTATCATCAACCAACTACATGTTAGTCTTAATGCATTATTGTGTCCTATCCAACAATAATACTTGACTAAGGAACTTTTAAGAATAATCATATTATTCTTAGGACATTATTATAAAACAGTTTATTTATACACACAGAAAAGAAACTGAAATAATAATGGTAACGCCTTATATTAATAAACATGATAAATCAAGTATGTTATTACAATCATCTCATGATTGATCTTTGGGCATACTCTAACACAGAATATCTTGCATGTTCCTGCAGTATGCAAGAACTTGATGTCTATGGGTCAATTTTTCAAAGATAATAATGTTTATTTTGAGTTTCATCCGGTTTTGTGTTTTGTGAAGGACATACAGACAGGGAAGACACTGCTCGAGGGCCACATGCATGATGGACTCTACAGGTTTCAGTTCACTAAATCCGCTCCAATGACTGGTGATGTAACCCCGAACTCTAGTTACAGTTTATTAAACAGTGCTCAACTCTCTTCTTCTTCCTTGTGGCACAACAAACTAGGCCACTCTTGCACTGATGTTCTGGCTCGAGTGTTGAAATCTTGTAATGTTTCCTTCAAAAAGAATCTTGTGCAGCAAGAGTGTACAGCTTGCCAGCTAGGCAAAGCTCATAAACTTTCGTTTACAGCTTCCAAAACATTGTATTCTTTTCCTTTCGAACTTGTGGTTTCTGATGTATGGGCCCCAACTCGGTTACCTTCGAATGGCTTTCATTACTATATCTTATTTGTTGACATGTATAGCAGATATACTTGGGTTTATTTTCTCAAACCAAGTCTGAAGTGACTCAATATTTTTTGGATTTTTATCGGATGTTTACAGTTCAAATTGGTTGCTCCATTAAAATACTCCAAACCAATGGAGGGTGAATATCGTGTTTTGGCTCACGAGTTGTCTCGTCTTGGTGTACAACATAAGGTCTCGTGTTCCTATACCTTGGAGCAAAACGGTGTTACTGAAAAGAAACATAAACAGATAGTTAATGTGGGCTTGTCTCTCTTGGCTCAATCCAGTATGCCTTTAAAGTTTTGGTTTTATACCTTTGTGCATGTTGTTTATTTGACTAACAGACTACCTACTCCTGTCTTATGTCACTCTAGTCCCTATGAAGTACTTTACAAGGTCAAACCTAATTATGACTTACTAAGAGTGTTTGGATGTGCTTGCTTCCCAAATCTAATGCCCTTTCAACAGAATAAGTTGAATTTTCGGTCCCAACAGTGTGTGTTCCTTGGCAGTGTTCCTAACACCAAAGGCTATCGGTATCTTACAGTGGATGGTCAAATTTTTTTGTCTCGGCATGTCACGTTTGATGAATCAAAGTTTCCCTTCAAAGATGGGTTCCGAAACGAATCTTCACCACAGTCTGAGCAGGATATTCCTTATCGATCCGTTCTTCCTTTGGTTATGGCTGGTGGTTCTTGTGTGCCTACTACAACACAATTACCTCTTAGTCAATCTAGTATGGGAACTTCTTCTGAGCAGTTACAACCTGACCATGCCCTTTCTAGTGTCTCTACTAGTCATTCAACAACAGCTCTTGAGCCTATGAACGTTGATCCACCTGATTGTACTACCATAGCTCAGTTACCGTCAGTACAAATGAATCATCATCCTGTACAGACTCGTTCTAAAAGTGGGACCTTCAGACCCAAGGTTTTTGCATCGGTCTTAGCTGAGATTGAGCCTACAACTATTAATGAAGCCTTTCAAAGTACTGCATGGACAACAGCAGCTAAAGAAGAATACAATGCCTTGATCGCTAATCACACATGAGATCTTGTTTCTTTACGAGAAGTTCATCGGACAGTTGGCTGCAAATGGCTCTTTCATATTAAGAGACATGCTAATGGTTCCATTGCCAGATATAAGGGTAGACTGGTGGTCAAAGGGTACCTACAGGAAACCGGAGTTGACTTCCCAAAAACCTTCAGTCCTATTGTCAAACCAACCACTATCAGAGTGGTTCTTGCGTTGGCAGTTTCCCTCAAATGGTCTCTTCGACAAGTTGACATAAACAATGCCTTTTTAAATGGGGAATTGAGTGAAGACATATATATGTCACAGCCACAAGGGTTCGAACAATATGCCTTAACTGGAGAGCTTCTAGTGTGCAAGTTGAAGAAAGCTCTCTATGGTCTTAAACAAGCTCCTCGAGCCAGGTTTCAGAAGTTAAGGGAGTTTTTGATTGTCACGGGGTTTAAGGCTTCCAAGGCTGATAGCTCATTCTTCATTCTTCAGAAAGGTGCTCAATTGTTGTACATTTCAATCTATGTTGATGACATTATAGTTACAGGCAGCGACTCCCAGGAAATTGATCGGTTTGTCACTAAACTCAATGCTCAGTTTGCATTGAAAAACCTTAGACAGTTGAGTTACTTCCTTGGCATTGAAGTTAAGTACACATCAGATGGGATGTTTCTGTCCCAGACTAAATACATCCTGGATTTACTTTACAAAGTCTCCATGGAAATGTCGAATGCTCTTCCAACACTAATGATCACAACTAGTCACCTGTCTGCTAATGAAGGGAGTCCTCTCGAGGATGAACATCACTACAGAAGTATAGTGGGTTCCTTACAATACGTGGTGATCACCAGGCCTGACATTGCCTATTCAGTAAACAAGGTGTGTCAATTCATGCATAATCCATTGGATGTCCACTTCAAAGCTGTTAAGAGGATATTGCGGTATCTACAAGGGACGCTGAGCTATGGTTTACAGTTCACTTGAGCTTCTAAGTTTTTACTTGAAGGGTATTCAGATGCTAGTTGGGGATCTGATGTTGATGACCGCAGGTCCATCTCCGGTTTTTGTGTATTTCTTGAAGGGAATCCAGTTTCTTGGACCTCCAAGAAATAACAAGTTGTCTCCCGTTCTACAGCAGAGGCCGAATACAGGAGTGTTGCACACGTAGCTGCAGAAATGATTTGGATCCAGTCCCTGTTAACTGAGTTGTGTGTTCCAGTTTTGGCCAAAGCTTTGGTTTGGTGTGACAGTTCAGCTGCGATAGCAGTTGCAGGAAATCCTATTATGCACTCAAAGTTTAAGTATGTGGAGTTGGATTTTTTTTTGTCAGAGAAAAGGTGGCAGCTGGAGTTCTTCAGGTTGGTCATGTTCCAGGTTCTCACCAAATTGCGAAATACTAACAAAACCTCTATCAGCATCAGTGTTTAATAGATTTCGGGATCAGCTTCGAGTTGTTAACATGAATTAGGAGTTTTGATCAGCAAGGAAATAGATAAGTATGGGGAATATTAGAAAGTAAAGAAGTATCTGTTAGTAGTTAGTAGTTAGTAGTTAGTATCAGTTGTGGTTAGTTACAACAGTAGTTAAGTAACGGTAGTTTGCATTATATATGTGTACTCTGCATGAGAAGTTGACTATGATTGAAAATACAATTTTTTTTCTCTTCAGTATTCTGTTATCTTAGCAACCCTCACAGTTACTTTTTACTATTATTTGCATTAAAACCCCCTTTCCCAACCAACCATGAAGCCATGGGAGACACCCCGTAACTTAGCCTGGCTGATCCAACTATCAATTCATAACACTTAAAATATGACACATGTATATAATCCTAAGCCCTAAATCTTATATATAAAAATGGTTGAAGATGGTTAAACCCAAGTGATAAGAGGGCAGAGTCCACAAAAGTCAAATTAATCTGAAGTTGTTACGAAGGAAAAACTCGATTTTGACTTGGTGGCTCTAGACCAAATTAGTGTCTTGGACAGCGAGTAATGTGAGTTTTAAAGTTTTGGAAGACTTAAAAGAACACAAAAACAAGTATAATGATTAAAACGAAACTAAATAGCAACATAAATAAAGAAAACAAAAATAAATGTGAGAGATGAAATAAATAAATTGCAAGAGATGGATATATCATATATGGATAAGTGCTCGATTGAACTCTCTGAAAATAATTTTTTGATAAACTCAACCAATTGCTCTAACCGGTCCTCCAAGAATGAATCTATGACAACTTAGAGCTTGAAGAACTTCCCCAAAATCTTGAACAAGATTAAACTTCTAAATGAATAAAAATTACATTTTGTAAAATAAAATACTCCAAAAAATATTTTTATTAATCAAATAATAAAAAATATATATATATTTGACTATAGAAAACATAATATCATATAATATATATATATACTACTTGGAAAACAAGGAAACAACATTTCCTTTTATCTCCAAGCAGCCTATTCATAATTTTACTCTTTTAAGTTAAATTAATTTAAAAAATACTTAAAAATTCGTAATAAATAAATTGCTAAAATATAGATTTCATAAATACATTATTGGACTTATATGTAATTAAAATTAAGCATTAAAATTAAATTCAATATGATTAAACTCGAATCAATTCCCGTAATAATTCTATCTAGAAATTTTGCTCACGTAGTCTTACTATAACAGTTATAACTTAAGCTCATGAACTCGAAATCAAGTAAATCAAAATGCATTTCGAGTTGAGAGATAGAAATCTCATCTGTTAGAAAATATCTTAACCCATAAATATTTGAATCCCATCAAAAAATATATAGTAAGTCAATTAATTTTCTAGAATTAAAAATGAACAAATTTAGTGGACTTATTTTAATAAAATTCACCCCTTAAATTAGATACCTATGGTGTAGTCATTTATCACCCCTTTGCATGGCTATTAGTTGTGGTTGTGTTTCAACTCATAAATTATTTTGTAAAAATCGAGTGTTTCATAATTGTAATTTATTTGTAAAAGATAAATAAATTTATAAATATAAATGAAAATTCTTGACAATATTATATATTGTCTTTTGAGTTTAATTAATACCAAAATTAAAAAATAAAAATTTAATTTAAGTTAATTTGAAAAATATTAGATTCAACTTAATGTAATATAATATAATAGCATTTTAAACTTCGTACAAGACAAAGACCTAAAATATGCTAGTGACCTATACAAGAGAAAGGGCAGAGGCCAGCGATTCTAACATCAAACCCAAACATGATAGGCTTACAACGTACAAATCATATCAATTTTTTTCGTCATGGGTGCGATACGAGACTTTTGCCTGTAATTTTGATAGCGTACTTATGGCAAACAGAAATGCCATGAAGTGTGTGAGTCCCGGCCCTATCAAGTCATTGTTTGTCGTATGATATTGGATCCATCACAACAAGAACGTGCCGATCAAACATGTCAGTACCATAGATTGAATAGCTCGTCAATAGTCCATCCAACAACATAAGATGCTGATAGGAACTACCATATGCTACCCTTAGCATATTTGACGCTAAGGAGTAGACAGCCATGCACAATCAAACCAAAATACACGGCAGCATTAGTATTGCCCACTCTACTGGTGGTGTCGGAGACGTCAACCTTAATGCAGAAATGACTGCAGGATCATCAACCTAAAATCTGCACAGAGAGCTTATGGTCGCCACCTATCCACCACAAAAGCCTCCCCTCCATCGAGAAGAAATCCCCAACATGAAAGTTTATAATTACGTTAATTATAATTTATTGTATCATGTTTGATAGTATAAATTGTAATTACATAACTACATAATTTTAAATTTTAAAATATATTAATTATTATAAAAATTATCACTGATAATCGAAAAAAATTTCTCTAAACAAATAACAAGACTTAAAATCAGATCAATGTTTGTACCATGCTAGGCAAAAAAAAGTATTTGACAATACAATTACAAGTAAAATCAACAAGAAAAATGGATTGAAGAAGATGATGAACAATAGTGAGGTAATAAAAAAGTAATAAATGATTACATGATGTGCATGGTCAATCACCATTAGGGATTTAATGGTTGGGTGGCCAAAACGATAAATTATTATAACGACAGTGGTAGAGGCGAATCTAGGGGGTTTGATAGGGGCCCCGGCCCCCCCTAAAATAGAAAATTACTATTTAGGCCCATTAAAAATTTTAAATTAGTAAAAATAAAATTATATTTTGGCCCCCTTAAAATTATAAAAAAATTGATTTAATCCTCTAAAAATTATAAAGTTATAGACTATTAAAATTTAAATTTTCATTTCAGCTCCCCCTAAAAGAATTTTCTGATTTCACCCTTGGACAGTGGTTAAATTATAAGTATTTTTTATTTGAATGACCAAAATAAAAATGCCAAAAAAATTGGACTGCTAAATAATTTACCCTTTAAAAAAAGCACCTTCCTTCCCAAAAGTTTCAGCTTTTGTATATTAAATAAATGAAAGTTTTTTTTTAATCAAATGAAATAAACGGGCAATTTACCATTAAAAGCTTAATTTTTTTAAATTTACCGAAATGGGCCCAGTATTCTATTATTTACCAGAATGGGCCATTTTCCCCTAAATCGCATCCAAGTCAGCGCAAAGTCAGGGAACGTGTCAGGAAATTGCGTCCACGTCAGCAAAGCGCGCTGACGTGGACGCGATTTGCTGACGTGCAGAACGTTTCTGGGAACTCGATTTGCCCTGCGCGTGAACAATGCAACGATCATTTTTTTGACCGTTGGCCCTTCCAACGGTCCCAAAAAAACTATAAATACCCCCACCCTTTTTTTTTCACAAACTAATCCTCTCTCGAATTTCCTCTCAATTTCCTCTAAATTTCCTCTCAATTTGCTCTCAAGTTCCTCTTAAATTTCTCTTAAATCCCTATTTTTAAATAATTTTTAAAAAAAATTATTTTTTTAAATTTTTTTTAAACTGTAAAAATTTGTACGATTTTAGCAATGGCCGGAGAATTAACTCGTCTTGATAAGCAGCACATATCAGTGGAACAAATGAAAATGGTAAGCGTTAAATTTAATTTTTAAAATTATTTAAGAATTTTTTATTTATGCATTTTTAGATAATTATTAATTTATTATTTGCTATAAAAGTCTATAGATCGGATATTGGAATGCAATATCCGGAATATGCATGCTCCTCCATCACCGTTGGTAGAAAATTACCTGCGGGAAGCAAGTTTTTGGCACGTGGCGACGGTAGGGGGGATGCAAGGTGGACCCAAAACTAATCAGTGCGTTGATCGAGAGGTGGAGACCCGAGACGCACGCATTCCATCTTCCATGTGGAGAGTGCACTATCACTTTGGAAGATGTCAGTCTGCAATTGGGATTACCGGTGGACGGGTACCCAGTCACCAGGTCTGCCCAATCTAGCGATTGGGGAGCGGTGTGCTACGAGCTTTTGGGCGCTATTCCGGAGAAAATGGACTGAGGTAAGCTCGAGATGGGCTAGTTACAAGACACATTCCTGGATCCGGATGAAGATTCAACCGAAATAGAAAGAATCCGATATGCTCGGGCATACATTCTTCAGTTAATTGGAGGTTATCTGATGCCAGACTCGTCACGGAGCCGCGTACATCTAAGATGGCTGGTGAAACTCGTTGATTTTAGAGCAGCTGGTGAATTGAGTTAAGGGTCCGCCGTCTTGGCAACATTATATCGGGAGATGTGCAGGTCGACGCGACCGAGGAAAGCAAAAATCGGAGGTTGCCTGTCACTACTGCAGTCATGGGCACGGTTTCGTTTTCCATTTCTACGTCCTCGAGTGGACCACCCACATACATTCCTACTCATAATGAGGTAAATTTTATATTAGATTTTACAATTATTATGTAGATTTTTAAAAATAAAAGTATGCTAAAATTTTATTTAATTAGGTGGAACCATCCGGCAAGTCATGCTCGATTACCTACCTCTCTTGAAGATATACGACTTCTATTAGACCACCAGTCGGAAGCACATGTAAGTATTAAATAAAATTGATATTTCCATCATTCGCTAGTCGATTGGTATTTAGTATTTAGTATTTAGTATTATGTATATAACTAATATTTCTATCATGTTCATATAGTTTCAATGGACACCATACGAGGATCCGGTAATTCGAGCAGTAATTTCGAATGAGTTCTTACAAAATCCAAAAGCTTGGCAAGCAAAAGTCGCGTTGATCAACTACAGGACCGTGGAGATAAACCAGTCAGACAGGGTGTTACGGCAATTTCGATGTAGACAACCGATTCCCGTAGAACCTGAGGTGTTTGACGATCACCACAAAATCGACCTTCGGCAATTGAATACGGATTAGCCGAGATACTGGTCTGAGTACATCCAAATGTGGGAAGATCGGTATGATTATATACCTACTTGGGAACCGATCATCGTTCCGGAGTTAGCGTATGTGCTGGAATACATGTCATGGTTTAGGATCCATGGCAAGCCGTATTTACTGTCACCAGAGGAGAGGCAGGGGCAATTACGTATCCAAAGGGAAAGTCGCGGGCCTTTAAATCTAAGACGACAGGACGACGACACTGGTCCCTCAACAAGGCCCAGACATTCACCCGGCCCATCATCAGCGGCCATTCAATCACCAGGCCAATGAGAGCACCGGCACAGTCACCCGACCCAGCAGTTCAACCGATGATACCCACGCAATCGCCTTTTCAGATGATGCCGGTGCATTTCCTAGCCCTTTTATGTATCCTAACCCTTATATGTTTCCTTTTCCGAGTCCTATGGCAGGTTAGAGCCAATGGCCCGGTTCAGCTCCATTTCTTGTTACGCCGAGTGCACCGTCGATGTGTAGGCCAGCGACGTACGAAGGATCGCAAGAGAGACCGTCGGGGAGCTCTTCTTTGTACCAATCCCCACCACCGTATGGGTTTCAAACACCGTCGCTGTTGGTGATGCAAACACCTCCACATTCACTATTCTATCAAGGTGGCTCATCGTCCCAACTCCGACAACCAGATGCCCTACTGGAAGAACCAGAATCCCTACCGAAGGAATCCAGTGCGAAACTATCGACGGACGTCATGTGGCACTGAATCCGGCGGGCACGGAGATTGATTTTTGTATTTAAATTTATTTGTACAAATATTTTGAATATTTTGATATTATTTGATGTAATAAAATAGAAATTTTTTTGAGTTATTACTTAAAAACCCTAAACTAATTTATTATAAATTTATAAATTTATAAATTATAATTAAATGCATAATATAATTGACAAACCTTAAACCCTTAACCTAAAAACCCTAACCCTAACCCTTAACTTAAAAATCGTAACTCTTAAATTAAAAACCCTAAACCCTTAACTTTAAAACCGTAACCTTTAAATAAAAACCCTAACCCTTAACTTAAATATAATTTGATAATTTTACTAACCATTAATACAACTATCAGTTAATAATTTTACATTCACATAATGTTAGATTTGAAAAAATGTTTTGACTGGTACTAACAATTAATAATTTGATATAATTTGATAATTTTACTAACAATTAATACAATTATCAATTAATAATTGAAAAAATATAATTTTTTTACAATTACATTCAACTATTGCGATTAAGGCATGATCGACTTGTATGGCCTGGATTCCTACACCATTGGCACAACTTCTGTTGATTGGCTATTTTTCGGATATCCATATTGTTACGTATTCTAGTCGAGCAAGATCAACCCTTTGGTTTGCGACGCAATTCTCTATCCAGTAACAACTTAAAAGGAGCAAGAGATTCGGGTGGTCACTTACGTTCATCTGGGACTGGTGAGAAAACGTGTCTCCAAACGTTATACATGTTTTCTAATTTGTACACATTGTCCACATAGCTCATCGGATCCAGACAGAGATTCTGACAAGCTACAATAACATGAGCGCATGGATAACGAAGTGCATTAAACATCCCACAGTCGCAAGTTCTATTTCGTAAGTGTACACGATATTACCCACCAACAACACCTTGGTGCGATCTATCAAACTCTGTGACACGAAACCATAAGTTGTCTCGATCGTGACACACTGTGTGCATGGTGTTTGCCCACGCCTTGGCCTTGTTAATTTCTTGAACTACCTTACTGCACCATACATGGCCTCCCTGCATCTGGCCTGCATAACTTGTTGCTCGCTTTGGAAATAGTATCGCCAAGTGAAAATATGTCTCTCACACAACCGATGTTAACAGTAGATGGCGCTTTTCTTTAAGAACAAAATTTATGCATTGAGCTAGGTTTGATGTCATATGGTCATATCGTAGGCCGCCGTCGTATGCTTGTGCCCACTGTTCGAAACGTATGTTACAAAGGTAGTCCGCCCCTTTTCTGTTAATTGAACATAAAATTGCCAACATTTCGTGAAAACGGTTTTTATTTATTTCATACCCTGCCAATATAAGTTCATAGCGAATATTACATACCACTTCTACCAATAAAACTAATTCAAATTGACAAATGAAATAACATAGATATAGACTAAATACCCATGTTGGTCACTTGTCGTCATTCGCTCTTAGATGGATATTCCTTGTAGTAGTTGGAAGCAACGTGTCTTAGGCAATATCGATGGTGTGTGCGCTGCCATAAGCTTCCCTGTCGATCAAATATAGCTAGTATACCGGCTCCCCGATCTGAAATAACACAGATATCAGGTTGGGGGCACACATGCCTCCTTACCCTAGAGAGAAAGAAATCCCAGTCATTAGACGACTCCCCCGGTGTTATTGCAAATGCAATTGCCAGAATTCTCCCACCGCCATCTTGTGCCACTGCAAGTAATATCCGATGAGTATACCTACCAAACATAAATGTACCGTCAATTTGTACCAATGGCTTGCACTATGGAAATGCGTCTCGACATTGCTTAAAGGTCCAAAATAGGCATTTGAACACTTAGCATCTACGTAGCAATCGGCCGTTGTATTACGCATGTTTCGTTTCAAGGTCTGTGATGGCACCTAGGAGTATCTCTCTAGCACTTGACACCACTACCATATTTCATTATATGAGGCATCTCAGCCATTGTGCATCTTCTCCAACGCCTTTTTCTTAGCTATCCAAGCCTTGCGGTAAGAGGACGTGTACCCCATTTGGCTACAGATATTGGCAATTAACATCGGCACTGAAGTCCTGGGATCTGTTTTTACCGTGGGCAGTATCAAGCTAGCTAACATAATTGAATCCATCTTGGGATGATCTTGTGAAACACCTATAAACGGAGTACATTAAATAATGCAACATTACATAATAAAAGTATTATTCAGAAACCGTCAATACTGTATTTGTAGCACATGTATGTGGACTTTTATACTTTTTAATCTTCCACAACCCTGTCTTTTTCCTTAACGAGGCGTAGATTTTCCATGACCATGTGTCGTCTTGCATCGCACACTTCACTTCAAACTTATCAGATTTGGATTTAACGACGTGGTAGTTAACACCGTTTTTGATGCTATATTGTTTCAAAGCACCAATAAAACTATCCTTGTTGGTAAATTGATTACCAACTTCAAATTCACTCGAATCTAGCCCCAAACTTGTACGATCACGCAATCGGTATGGTAGATCTGGAAACTCTAACGCATCATCTGTAGACAGATCGACATTATGCATGTGGGATGGAGGTAAGTATGCTCTGAATCGTGGATTTTCTTCTTCATCTGAACTCCTTTCAGCATCTTCAGGTTCTGTTGGAATAGGCTTCGGTTCAGAAAATAAGCCAACTTCTGCACCATCAGGCCCCGGCTCTCGAGGTGGATCCACATCAGAGTCATCTTCTAACCCACAATCATCTACAGCGTCTTTCATAACGTCCCTTCTTCTGGGCATTTCATAACGTCCCCAATTAGATATAGATTGCCAACCACTAAAACTTGATGTCTTTCCCCAGTACGTATTTTCAGCACCAAACATCGAGCCACTGACATACATGTTCTATCCATCGACAGAGTGTCTTGCAGGGGATGTGCATTCAACACCGCTACCAAACATGGGCTGTTCCGTATTTTGTAACCCGCTAACCGAGTGTCAGCCAAGGGTCGTGTATACATCTCAAACACCGGTCCTAAGTACATCATTTGGTGATGTAAATTGTACATATAACTCAATATAAGGTGCTCCACCAGCAAGATGAGTCTGCATTGTTGCCTCCAAGCTACAAGCACCTTTTATGTCGAACGAGTCACATGTCACCGGATTAACAGAAGAACAAAATCGATACATAATAGAGAGAACTTTCATTGGCGTCGTTCTGAAAATTTTACGCCTAATTCTTTTACAAAGTTTTGTCAAATATATGTTTTGGTTAAAAACCAGTCGCACCGTATTTTTGGACAAAAAAATAACACCATTCTCGGTGTGGCAAACCTCACTATCATAATAAATCATAATAAATAACAGCACTAATACGTTCACTCATATTTGAAACTCTAACATTCTTAACCTCTCTAAATTGTTTCTGCTGTGACTTATGCATTCTGAGAATATTTTCTGCCTCATTTATAGCCTCAGCCCAAACATGCTACTGTAGCAAAAGCGCGTCCACGAGGGCGCGATTTCACAAATTCTTCTCAAATAGCATCCTGCTAGAAGCGTTTTTATACTATTTGCTCAGAAACGTCAACTCGAAATTATTTTTCCAGGACCTACTGTAGCAAAAGCGTGTCCACGAGGGCACGTTTTCACAATTTCTTCTCAAATAGCATCCTGCTTGAAGTGGTTTTTTAAACTATTTGCTCAGAAACGTCAACTTAAAATTATTTCTTCCAGGACCTACTGTAGCAAAAGCGCGTCTACGAGGGCGCGATTTCACAAATTCTTCTCCAATAGCATCCTGCTTGAAGCGTTTTTTTAAACTATTTGCTCAGAAACGTCAACTCGAAATTATTTCTTCCAGGACCTACTGTAGCAAAAGCGCATCCACGAGGGCGCGATTTCACAAATTCTTCTCAAATAGCATCCTGCTTGAAGCATTTTTTTAAACTATTTGCTCAGAAACGTCAACTCGAAATTATTTCTTCCAGGACCTGCTGTAGCAAAAGCACATCCACGAGGGCGCGATTTTAAAAATTCTTCTCATAAAACATCCTGCTTGAAGCGTTTTTTATACTATTTGCTCAGAAACGTCAACTCGAAATTATTTTTCCAGGACCTACTGTAGCAAAAGCGCGTCCACGCGGGCACGACTTCAGAAATCCTTCTGATAAAGCATCCTGCTTTGATTTTATCTTAAAAACCCATAAACACGAAACGTAATCCAATTTTGAAAAAATTATAATTAATTTAATTAGGAAACCTTAAACCCTAATCCTTTATTTGTTTATTTTTTTCTCCAAAACCCTAAAAATCCTAAAATTCCTAAATCCTAAAATCCAAAAACCTAACGTGGGAAAAATGGGCAAATCGCGTCCCCAGGGGCGCGCTACGTGGCAACAAATCGTGGCCACATCAGCGCGCTTTGTTGATGTGGACACAAATCGCGCTTTCGTGGAAGCGATTTGTTGCCACGTCAGCAAAGCGCGCTGACGTGGCCGCGATTTTCTGGCACGTCCCCTGACATTGTGCTGACGTGGACTCGATTTAGGGGAAAAGGGTCCATTCCGATAAATAATAAAATATCGGGCTCATTTCGGTAAATATAAAAAAAAGTGGATTTTTTTGGTATTTTGCCCGAAATAAACCATCACGTGATGGCAAAAAAAAAACCAAAACTCCTTTTAAATTCTCATTTAAATATATGTTAAATTTTACTATTAGTCCTTATAATTTACAAAAGTTGTGGATTTAGTCTCTATACTTTAATTTAGTCATTTTTAGTCCTTATACTTTTAAATTTTAAAATTTCAGTCCTCACCAAATGACAACTATTAAATTCTTTAAGTTATGCTATTTCCAAAATCTGATTTGGAAAATATATTATAATATTTGTAATATCATATCAGTTTATTATTTCCTCATATTACTTACTAAATATTCAGTTTATAAATTAATAATTGTCATTTAGTCAAGACTAAAATTTTAAATTTCAAAAAAGATAGGAACTTAGCATGATTCAATTGGAGAATATGGACTAAATCTACAACTATGTGCATAATATAAGACTAGTGATTAAATTTAACCAAACAGATCTAATAGTTACAGTTTAGGCTAAGACTAAAATTTCAAAATTCGAAAAATATAAAGACTAAAATTAAAGTATAAAGGCTAAATCCACAACTTTTATAAAGTATAAGGACTAAAGGCAGAATTTAACCTTAAATATATAATTAGAAACTTTTAGAAACTTTTTTAAATTCTTAAAATTAAATTATAGAAAATTGAAAATGATCACATAGGTGATACATGAGATGACAGCCAATCCCACTTGTAAAACCACATTTAAGTATGGTTGTAATTTTATTATCACATGTCCCAAATCTATTCTTTAATTCCACTTGTGACATTAATTTATAACCTTTTTTTTTTCATTTTTTATTTAAAGAATATAAAATAAAATTTAAAAGTAAGATGAATTTAACGTTTCACTTTTTCGACCCCGGAAAATAATATTTCAATTTGATTTGGTATAATTATTCTTATTTGATTGCCATAATTATTGATAATAAATAAAAATTAAATATTACGTATAAAAAAATAAAAAATAAATATTTACATTTTCAATTTTTAATTAATTTTAAAAGATAATTAAATTTATAAGTTTCAGTCAAACATTAATGTTTTAATTTTATTTATTTGATAAATAGAATTATAAAAATTGACTTTATTATTAAATGCCTATCACTGTTATGATCTGTATTTCCAAAAAAATAAAAATAAAAATAAAAAACGTTTTAACGTTGCCTCCAGGCCTCTACTTTTTAATATTTTTAAACTTTAGTCCCTCTACTTGTTTGGTTTGAAAAATTAAAGTACAATTGAAAGTTATCAATTAGATTTTAGGTTTTTTGAAATTTTAGAAATTTTTTATTTTGTTTTCTTGAAATTTTTAGAAAATTTTAAATTTTTAGAAATTTTCATTTCTCCTTTAAAGTTTTTAGAAAATTTTAATTAGGTTGCTCAAATTTTTGAAAAATTTCATTATATCTTTTATTTCTTTTG
Source organism: Gossypium hirsutum (assembly GCF_007990345.1). NCBI lineage: Eukaryota > Viridiplantae > Streptophyta > Magnoliopsida > Malvales > Malvaceae > Gossypium > Gossypium hirsutum. Next base: position 8,084,900 of record NC_053449.1, read on the forward strand.
AAAATTTTAATTAAATTCTCTTAAATCTTTTGAAAATTATCATTAATGTTAAAAAAATTACAAAAATTTAATTTGACTCCCAATTTTTTTTAAAGCAAAAAATCTCATTGAACTTCTAAAATTTTACTAGGCCCACAAATAGGGGCGAAGTCAAAAAAAATTTTTAGGGGCCGAATGAAATTTTAATTTTTAATAGTCTATATCTTTATAATTTTTAAAGGATTAAATCAAAATTTTATAATTTTAGGGGCCAAAATATAATTTTATTTTTATTAATTTACATTTTTAAAATTTTTTAAAGAGCTTAAATAGTAATTTTCTATTTTAAGGGCAGACCACCTGCCACCCCCCCCTAAATTTACCTCAGCCGTCAAAACTTAGTCATAAAATCCGTCGTTGTAATTACAAGTAATACATAATTTCAAAATAGTTTTGGAGAGAATGCATAAATAATTAGATTTAAATCAAAATTACGTAAAATGTGAGTGAAATATAGGGCATTAAGATCCGAAAGCCTCAACCTTGTCCAACACGGGCCTTAGATATATAGAGGAACTAAAATATTGAAATTAAAAGTAAAAGACTAACTTTCAAAAATAAAAAATATATATAGGGACTAAGAGCATAATTAGACCTCTAAAAGAAACAGAAATCATAAAATTGATTTAATACTGTTTGTCTTCTTCGAATGAACACATGAGAAATGCAGGCAACGCAATAGAGGCGTATTCATCGTTTTGCATGCCAATCACAGCAAATCTAAATCAAAATCGGAAATTACTTTATAATATTAATATTCTAAACCATGGGATCTAATTTTTTGTAATTTAAAATATCTTTTCATTGTTGTTAATTATAAGGAAATAAAAAAGTTCAAAAAAAAGAAAGAAAGAAAGAAAAAAGTTTTCAAGATTCCGATCTGGAAAGTACATAATGGTGTTTTTGGACTCATCTCAATCAATACCCAATTTTTCTATTTTGTTTTTAAATTAATTATTAAACAATTATTCACTTTCCATTGCAGATGATAAAGACAACTTTCCCAATAAATTTTTTTTTTGGTTTAGTTTTCATATATTTTTAAAAAATTAAATCTGCTTTTTTTTTCTTTACGCAAAAAGCTATAAACTTGAGAAGACTGGAGAGCTAATTATGTTTTTTTCTCTTTGATGGTTTTTTTTAATAAAATAAATAAATTTATAATTATTTGATGAAAAAGTTAGTGAAGTGATATTTTTTTTTTAAATTTTTCACAGTGTGATTTAATAACTGCAAATCATATACGTGCAAGTGAGAGAGCAGTATAAGGAGGGCAGGTGGCAAAGCTTCCAGGGCCAAAATACATTACCATCTATTTTCTTATTTGGCTTTTGGGGTTTTTTGATTTTTTCTTTTTGGTTCTTTTTTTTCTCTCTGTTCCCCCCTTATTTTCTGTTTGGCATTTCAGTTTTCCAAGAAAAAAAAATCTCATCAACCCAACGACAAGTACCATTTTATTTTGCTTATTTGATGCCACAGGTAATGGCAATTTGCTTTGTTATGGCGTTTTCTAAATCCAATGATTCTTGAGAATCTTTATCATCATCAGTTTTGTGATTTTGCCATATAATCTGCCTTCGCTTCCATAGGTAAAGTTAACCGTTTTCTTTCTTTCTTTTTTTGGTTTTTTTATTCGATTTGGACATCTGGGTTTTAATTTCTTTTGATTTTTGTACCTTTTTTTGTTTCTTTCTTTGTTTGTTTCCATCTTTTGTTTGTATATTTTTTTCATGGTATGAACTGTATGGTCCTATGGAAACTATGATATTTTTCTCTCTACAGATATAATGGAAGGGACTGGTTTAATTATATTGATCCACAATCTGGGTTTTCTTTTTGTTTTCTTGTTTAACTTTCAGGGTACTTAATTTAGTGCTCATTGTTGAGGGGATCTGTGAAAATGAATGGAGCTGTGCTTGTAGCTGTTGCAGCAGCCATTGGTAATATGTTGCAAGGATGGGATAATGCCACCATTGCAGGTGATTTTTAACTTATGCAGTTCAACATTGAGACTCTTCAGTCTTTTGGACTAAAATGATCACTTTCATATGTGAAAGATCTATTAGAAAAGTTTTGAGTTGATCATATAATTGACTTGTTTCTATCTTTAATTATATGTTCTTTGTGTTAACATGCTGCAGGTGCTGTTTTGTACATAAAGAAAGAGTTTAAATTGGAAAGTGCACCAACTATAGAAGGCCTGATTGTAGCCATGTCTCTTATCGGAGCCACCTGCATCACTACATGCTCAGGAGGCATATCCGATTGGCTAGGTCGTCGCCCCATGCTAATAATCTCGTCCGTCCTTTATTTTCTTAGTGGTCTTGTGATGGTATGGTCTCCTAATGTTTATATCTTACTTTTGGCAAGACTTTTGGATGGATTTGGGATCGGTTTGGCCGTAACTTTGGTCCCGGTTTACATATCCGAGACTGCACCACCAGAAATAAGGGGGTTGCTGAATACCCTTCCACAGTTTACTGGTTCCATTGGAATGTTTCTATCATATTGCATGGTTTTTGGAATGTCGTTGTCGGAATTGCCGAGTTGGAGATTGATGCTTGGAGTTCTTTCTATTCCTTCCCTTGCATATTTTGGGTTAACTGTATTCTACTTGCCTGAATCACCAAGATGGCTAGTAAGTAAAGGGCGAATGAATGAGGCGAAAGCAGTTTTGCAAAGGCTACGTGGCAGGGAAGATGTTGCTGGTTAGTCTATCTACGGTGACCCTTTTAAAATCGCTTACCTCCATGCACATTGCTTTTGCCACCCCAAATTGTGTTTTTTTATATGCTCTTGTTCATGTGTGCTTGTTGAATCTCACAAGATAGGTACTTTTCAATGGTTGTTAATTATTACTCTTTGCTCCCACTTAACAAAGAGGGAAATAGAAACCCTCTATGGTTAAATTGATTTATCTGACAATCAAACCAGTCAAATGTTTTGATTGAATGCATATCTTCTAATTGGGTCCTTGGTAATTGAGACGTACCATAACTTTAGTTTTAAAGTAGCAATCACTGCCAACCATTGGCTTTATATGATGAATAATGATGCATCATGTTGGTGATACTGATATTATTTAGATGACAGGTGAGATGGCTTTGTTAGTTGAGGGACTGGGTGTTGGAGGTGAAACATCGATAGAGGAGTACATAATTGGCCCGGCAAACGATGACATTGAAGACGAAGATATATCTGCTGATAAAGATAGAATCAAGTTATATGGACCTGAAGCAGGTCAGTCCTGGGTGGCCAGACCAGTCACCGGACATGGTAGCAGTATAGGCCTTGCGTCTCGGCATGGAAGTGTAGTTAGCCAGAGTGCTCAGCGTCTTGTGGATCCTCTTGTCACTCTCTTTGGAAGTATCCATGAGAAGGTCCCTGAACAAGGAAGCACACTTTTTCCGCACTTTGGCAGCATGTTCAGCATGGGAGGTAATCAAGCTCGACATGAAGAATGGGATGAAGAAGGTGGTGCTACCATGGAGGGAGAGGACTATGCAGCTGATGGCCCCGGCAATGAATCCGATGACAACTTGCATAGTCCTTTGATCTCAAGGCAGGCAACCAGCATGGATAAGGACATTGTTCCAAATGCCCATGGAAGCCTTTCAAGCCTTAGACATGGTAGTCTAATGCAATCAACTACGGGAGAACCAGTTGGTAGCATGGGGATTGGTGGCGGTTGGCAGCTGGCATGGAAATGGACTGAAAAGGAAACCCCGGAAGGGAAAAAGGAAGGGGAATTTAAAAGAATCTATTTGCATCAAGAGACCGTACCTGAATCTAGGCGTGGGTCAGTAGTTTCTCTGCCTGGTGGAGATGTCCCTGCTGACACTGAGTATGTCCAAGCTGCCGCTTTGGTGAGTCAGTCAGCCCTTTATTCCTCAGAGCTTGTGAAGCAACATCCGGTTGGACCAGCTATGGTTCATCCAGCTGAAACGGTAAAGGGACCAAGTTGGACTGATATCTTTGAACCCGGAGTCAAGCATGCTTTATTTGTAGGGATTGGAATTCAAATACTTCAGCAGGTAATGTGAAGAGCCTGACAATATATATTCTTCTCCTTACCTGCTTATTTCGCACCTTAAATCTCATTTTCTGCATTACAACCTGCTTTGCTAGTTTTCTAGGAACATGATATCAGTTTATAGAAACATATATATTTCTAGCTTTGAAATCTAAATCTTGTTTATATGTTAAGAAATAACATTCCTGGAATACAACACATTGCACTGCTAGAAACAGCCCCCCCCCCTCTTCTTTTTCTTTTTTTGTATTTTTGCATTTGTAGCAGAATCTTGTGTAACCTTATACACAGCATTCTTTGAAACGGCTCGATGCGCTGCCGTCATTGGGGTATGGTACTGTTGTAAAAATTATCTTCCACCTTTGCATTACGTGCTTATTGAGGATCCTGTTTTCTCTTCTTCTAAAATGCAGTTCTCTGGTATAAACGGCGTTCTATACTACACTCCCCAAATTCTTGAGCAGGCAGGAGTCGGGGTTCTTCTTTCTAACTTGGGCCTCAGTTCATCTTCTGCATCGCTGCTTATCAGTGGCATTACAACCTTGTTGATGCTTCCAAGTATAGCTGTTGCCATGCGGCTTATGGATATTGCCGGTAGAAGGTAAAGTTTCTTCCTTTCTCGAGTTCCTTGGAATGATAACAAGTCTCACTCGAGAGCATAAGATCTGTTCCATTGAGGAATTCATTTAATTTTGGTTGAGTTGAAATAGCTTAACACTCAAATGTTCCCATATTAGGATAGAAGTTATTAGTTTTGTAATTGCTATTTCATGATTTCATTAGACGATGCCATGCTTACGATTTGAGTGTCACAGTTGAATCGAGTTTGGTTGGATGCCTGCAACCTAACCTTGATCTGCTCTTATCGGTGAATCATTGTCGGTGTCTTCCCTTTGTTGCAGGAGTTTGCTACTCAACACACTTCCTGTCCTGATAATATCTCTCGTCGTCTTAGTCGTCGCTAGTGTTGTGAAAATGGGGAGTGTTGTGCACGCATCAATCTCAACTGTTAGTGTTGTGCTCTACTTCTGTTTCTTTGTAATGGGATTCGGGCCAATTCCCAATATACTGTGTGCCGAGATCTTCCCGACACGGGTTCGTGGCATCTGCATTGCTATATGCGCCCTTACTTTTTGGATTTGCGACATCATTGTCACGTATTCGCTCCCGTTGCTGCTGAAATCAGTTGGCCTTGCTGGCGTCTTTGGCATGTATGCAGTCGTATGCGTTATATCATGGGTGTTTGTCTTCTTAAAAGTTCCAGAAACCAAAGGCATGCCTCTTGAAGTCATTACAGAATTCTTTGCAGTTGGTGCAAAGCAGATTGCAGCTACCAAGGACAACTGAGATCGGTTTATTTCTTTGATTTTCATGGATATTGAAAGTTTTGATTTTTGTTCAAAATTTCTCCTCATTCGAATAGGCAGAGTTTGATTTATGTAGAACAAGAAAAAGAAAACATAATGTGTTTCTCTATTGTTTGTTGCAATTCAAAGAGAATCCTATCTTTACGTATATGCTACATTACTTTCATATATGTTACATTCTATGTTCAATGTTACTCCGAAACACATCTAAGTCCAAGTAACATACAGATGATTGAATCTGCTAAGTGCTAAAACCATCGGAGGCGAACCGGTAGAGCAGAGGAAAGGCGGAAAAAGCTGATTCTTTAGAACTGGAAGATGAAGTGAAACCTTAAAATTTATACATCCGAGTGCATACTGTCCCGTTTTCTTTTTGAGCTGCTTTTGGATTTCTCAACCTTTCCATCAATGAATGAGAGACATGTACGAAGATGTGCAGAGAAGGAATTGTTATGACTTGTAGAATCCAGTTCCTCAGGACAGTGTCGCCTGTACTGGCGAAACATCAACAAAGAGTATACAAAGAGAGCTAGAACACATGCGATTCCGCATATAAGAAATAGTCCCCAGAAGCTTTGTAAGTCGAGCTGCTCTGCTTCATCCTCAGATTTCTCAGAACTACATGCACTTCTTGACAGCCATTTGTCGTGAATCTTCTGAAGCTCGCCGTTCTCGGATAGGGCAAGAATGGCAGTGGACATGTCAATGGCTAACGGAGAGTCTCGAGGAAATGCCTAAGAAAAACCATTTGCTGGAGATCATTTTTCCGCTTGTAATAGAATGGAGATATGGCGTTGCAGATCAAGACACTATAACCAGTTAAATTCTGCATATTTTTATAGCTCAAGGAAGACTCTAGCTGAATATCATTCAACACGCAAGTTGAAGAAACTTTTTATATAAGGATGAATGTTGGCAACTTAAATTGACTCGATTTACCGAAATGTGCACAGTAGAAAAAAGTTTAAAGGAATTAGCATATGATAACTCACAAAGCCCCATGCACGTTTGGAGAACTCCTGGCCTCTAATCGAGAATTCACATCGGTCTGAGAGGAAGAGATCCACGTACGGTCGCTCATCGACTACTGCAGCTACTTGTCTCTTCTCAAGGGCACGGGCATAGTCTTCTGGTGAGCCAAGTTGAACAAGTCTAGATTTCGGAATTCCCAGTTCCTCAGTTAGATATCTTTCAGCAAAAGACCCGATTTGGAAGCCTATTCGTTCACTGCTACTAATCAAAGTATCAATTCCTTTGATAGGCGACGATAACTGTTGCACTGTGAGGATCGATGTCAGGCTCGCAGTGTAGCTTGAATTGATTATCAGAACTACAAAAAGCCAGATAATCAGTACAAGGCGTCCAAGTGTGCTCACTGTGTTTTCTCCTGAAAATTTAGAAAACCCCAGAGTTGGTATAATGCTATAATAGACGCCAGTGATTCTAAGTTCTAAATTTTCTGTAGGAACAAGTGAATTGTTGAAATAACAAAATGAAAAGAACCTACTATGTGAAAAAAACATCGTAGAGAAGCTGAACCTGCAAGGGGAAAAAATGGAGCACAAAACTTAGTCAGAAAGACAATGAACAAGTTACGTGTGTAATCGAATGGGATGCAAAGATAGATTGTATATATGCTGCATGTTCAGTGTAGTGAAAAGAATGGTATGCTTCTTGTAGAAATGACAATAGTGATCGACCGTATACAGATCCATAAGTACTAAATGGTTACTGCCCAAATAATGCTGGATTTTTTCTAATATTCAGAACCCTTCATCATAAACCTGATCCAATCATCTGTCGTTAGATTTCAGGTTTTATAACATTCAGCAGATGTTAAATTTAGTGCATTTATGGATGCTATAAACTAATGCATAAATACATATATGAACTTCATATATTTTTGTACTAACGTTAAAATTGTGACAATTTGCTGCCTCGGAGAGCCCCGGAATTCATCATTTATTCTGTGCTCAAGGACCCACACAACCGATCCTACAATGAGGAAAAATGCTGCTGTGACTGCCCACATTGATGGAGTAAATGGCCGTGAGAAGGACCAAGGGTTCGAACTTATCTTTTTTACTGGAGCTACCACAACCAGCCCCGATTCAATATATGGTTGAGTGAAATCTACTATTCTCGTCCGGTCTGTCACAATAGCAATATCACCTACTGCGCCATCAAAGACCTACAGAAACACTATATCAGAATTCATAGGAAAAATAACTATTTATCATTTTTATTATTTAAGAAACCAGTTGCACTTTCAATGTGTTGTATACTCACACCAGCTGCGATTTTACTGACAAGCTCATAATAGCTAGGGTTCTCATGGCCATTTCCATATGGAATGAACCTGTATGGAACAGCATATGGCATCAACTTAATTGCAGCAAGAAATACATCTATGCAATATCCTTGCACCTTATTTGTGCCATTGACTACTGAGACAAAGTCTCGGTAACTAACTCGATTTGGGACTACGATTCTTAATTCTCTTCCATTGTTTGGGAAAACCCAACCTCGAGGCTTTATTGTTTCTCCTCCAGGCCATACCACACTGTCCAGGTGTTGGTTTGAGCTAGAACGATTAGGCTTTTTTCCATAAAGTGTCTCTGGTGGCACAATGGAAAGACCAGAGTGGTTAGACCAGTATCCAACTTGTCGATACCCAGTTTCAACCGTATTAATAATGTCATACGAAGGATTTATGAGGAACCTGTCTTGATTAAACCGAACAGGGCCTGTCAAACCGGTCATCTTTGTCTCTATTACATTCTTAAGCAACTGCTTCCCTCCATCAAATATACTTAATGCAGAAAGATTTAGATCCATCCCAGTAAGACTGATTAATCGTTCATCATTGGAAAACGAAATGTTGCCACCCTGATCGAATAACAACTTTACTGCACGAGCAATCATCCAGACAGTATCATAGGCAAAAAGACCATAAGGATTTAACCCAATAGAACCATTACTCAGCTGGTTCCAACGTGAAATAAAGTCCCTTTTCCTTTTTGAATCAGCTGTATGAGGGCGAAGCGTAAGTGCTCCTCGGATCGAGTTTGCTGTCTCAGGTTTAAGTGGGGAAGTTGAATCTAAAACAGTGGATAGCCAAGTAGAAGCTATCCAAACATATCCTTTCTCCATCATTCCAAGGCTCTTGGCCACTTCAAAGACCAAGAGACCTGTTTTCGAGAAAGTGTTAAGAACAATAACCCGAGATTCCATCATTTGAATCTTAGCTAATTCTCTCAGAACATCACTTCTTTTCGCCATCGGGTCCGGTGGAAGTGTGGCTTTATAAGATATCCTGCAACGCCTCTCAGCAAGCTGATCATCTAACATAATTATACCATTTCGGTTCTGATTATCATCACTAAAGACAGCAATCACTTCAGCCCAACCAAAGTAACTAACCATCTCAGCAATGGCAATCATCTGGAACTCGTCATTAGGTGCTGTTTGAACAAAGAACGGGTACTGCAGAGGTGACAGGCCGGGATCCAGGGCTGTGAATGACAATAATGGAACATGGAGCTCATTTGCAAGATGTGATAGAACATGTGCCATCACAGAACTTTGTGGACCAATTATCGCTACAGTGTCAGTCTCCATAAACTGCAATGCTAATGAATACCAAAAGAAATTGAAATCATTATCATTTCACCATGAAAACACTCCTCGAAAATGAGGCATAAGCATATAATCTGAACATCTGTATTGTTTCATCAGAAGCACTGATATTTGTTTGTACTAATTCATTGTAAACATAGAGAACTAGAGATGGATATGAATGAAATTTAACCGAACTTTTATGGAGCTACGCGTTTGAAATAAGAGGAGATTGAATGCTATGAATAATGGAACATGGAGTCCATTTGCAAGATGTGATAAAACATGTGCCATCATAGCAGTCTCCATAAACTGCCTGCCAAAAGAAATTCACCATGAAAACACTCCTAAAAGATGAGGTATAAGCATGACATATGAATATCTGTAGTGTTCCATCAGAAAGTAGTAATATTTATCCTAATTCATTGTAAACATAGAGATCAACACGGGATACGAACGAAATTATCCGAACATACACGGAACTAAAGAGTTGGAAATAAGAGGAGATTGGAAAGAGTATACCTCCAATAAAGCTAAGAAATGAACTGTAGTTTGAATCATGGAGGGCAACAAACAATTTCCTCCCACCAAGAATACTTGGATCAGAGTTTATATCATCCTCAGCTGCCTTCATTGCAACCTTTGCAACTTTCCCATTAATGGTGTCGAATGAGAAAATAGCTCCAACATTCACAACACTAGGCCTCAAAGCAGCTTCCTCTGGAAACACTTGAACAAAGAGAATGAAAATTGAAAGCAACAAAACCAAGTTGATCATGGTCATAAGCAATGACATTCCTGATCAATGACCATATATATATATCATCAAAGAGATAATGAACAAATACCCTAAACCCAAAATTAACCAAAATTTATATCATCCACAGATAAGTAAAGAGAATCATTTAGTTCCAAGGCAAGTAGCAACACTAACAAGACCTAAAGGCAAAGACCAAAGAGAACAAAAAGCAATTTAAAGATTTCAATTTAGTAAAGTAAAATCTCATAAGAGAATATAAAACAAAACCATGTCAAATTCTGACATGGAGAACCCAAAGAACAATATTTAAAACCAAGAGCATAAAGCTTTATTATTTTAATATATATATATATATATTTAAAGAAGGTACAAAGCAAAGAAAGCACCCATAGACCCCCAAAATGGACGGAAAAAAAAAAGCAAAGCAAAAGCAAAAGCTCACAAGCAGCTCAAAGCAAAAACAATCTTTCGTAAGAAGAGCTCAATAAGGATATTCCAATGGATGCAATAGAAAAAGCAGCCAATGGAACAGAGAAAGAGAAATGCCCACTAAAAATAAAAATAACTTTTTTTTTCATTATTTTGTTATTAGAGCTTTCAGTTCATGGTCTCCTATTGGTTTCAGACATTGAGGTGCTTTTCGTTTTCATCCTCGTTTTTATAAAGGAAAACAAACATTGAAAACATGTTAAAATTGGCAAAATAAGGATTATACGTCGTTTTTTTTAATTAATTAGTTGTTTCGGTGAGTTTTAAAATTAATAAGAGAAATAAGCCGATTTTAGCACAGATGGTAGAAAAACACATCCAGTATTTTCTCTCTCCTAGGTTAGGGTTTTTTTTAAGGTTATGATTTTTATTTTGTTAAGGTTAGGGTTAGGGTTTAGGATATTTTGAAAGTGTTTAAGGTTTTCGACTAAAACGACGGAAGTTCTTAGGTAATTTTGAGGGGTCGGGGATGTGATAATGTGCCTCAGCACACATATATTTTATATGTATGGCGAGATATGACCATCACCTTAGAAACCCATCATGGGGAAATCTTGTTTCGGGTAATAATGCTTAATACGATCAGGGGTCAAAGTCTACGTAAAGGTCTCAGTCGGTGGCCGTGATGTGGTCATGGGTTCGAGTATAACCGGGGCCAGGTGAAGATCGTTACGCGGTCAGGATTTCAAGCTTTTTGGATACCCGCAAACAATGCCATATATATACCATACATAAGATTGATGTCATAATCATACGGAAAAACTTTAGGAACTTCCGGTGTAATCAACGTAATTTTTTTCTATATTTTCAAGCAGTTAGTATATTGAACCTTTCATACTTGTCCGAAGGCTAACACCGAGGTGGACACAAGAGGGCTCTCAGGAGGAAAGCAGATGTTTCAGCACAGTAGAGGTCAAACTTGGGTCGGCGCGACAACAATTGTAGTTATTAATGGGTTGTGTAATAACATCAATCATCGTAGTCCATAAAGGAGCATCACTTTTACTGCACTGTAATAGCTGCTCCTCGCCTAAGAGTCCTCTTGCATTATGACAGTGTCGGTCTTTGAATAAGAAGGAATGTTAAATTACACCGATTACAGAGGGACGCCCCAAAGTTTTTTCATATAAATATTCTATCAAACTTCTATATTGTATTTATAGGGTATCATTGTTAGGTATTCGAAAAGATTGAGCTCGTAGCCGCATAACGACCGTCATCTGGCTCCCCCGTTATACCCCGATCCATTACCGCATAACGGTCGTCAATTGAGACCTCCACGTCGACTTCTACCCTTGACTGTAGAAAGCAAAGTCACCCCATAACCGACTTCTCTAGGATAGGCTTTGGAGGCAATGATCCCATTTCAGCATGATATATGAAATATGTGCGGCTCGAAGCGATATCGCATTACCAACGACTCAAAAATACCTAGAATATAAGTCAAATAATTAGTGACCGAAACTTTTAAGATCGGGAAATGGTTTATAGTGGAGAAATAGAGAGGATTGGAGAGAAATTATATGATCGAGAGATAATAAAGCTTGGTAAGTGAGAGTCATTTTATAGTCGAAGAGAAGGGTTTATTTGCAAAGGAAAACCTTGAAAGCGTGCTGGAACAAATTCTAAATGTGTTGAAGTGTTTAAAGCGTTCGAATTATTCGAAGTATCAAGCTTTTCTGCCTGGAGGAATAGTAAATTTGCTAGAGAAAGCCCTCTAGTTAGACGAGATTTCTCTAACAAATTTGATCTTTTGAGGGTAAAAGTACCTTTTCAAATGCCTGTTGTGCATGCTATGCAACGCCGAATCTCAATGAAATTAGATTGAGTTCTGAACGTGTGATGAAAATTACTTACATCATACACTATGCAACGAATGTGTGCATTCGTAAACAAAATTCATAGCACGTATTCTTTTTCTCCCTACATAATTCTCTTATAAAAGGGGCATAATTTTTAGAACATAGATACGCTTCAAGTTAATATCAAACAAAATAATCTTGCATCATAGTGAGAGTTGTGGCCATTCATTCGAACAACTCTGTACTTATTTTTTGCATTTATACATCCAAATTGTGACTGATATTGAAATGAGTCGATGAGTGAAATCTGTTATATACTACGACAGTCAAATCTGTAATACAAAGTTTGAGATAGTGTTTGTAGGAGCGAAGTCTGTGGAATTTGCGTTCAATAGTACCGTTCAAATACGTGAGCTACGAACTAGAATCAGGAGGAAAGTTGAAGGATTGACCTGGGAAAGAATTACAAGGTTGCAATGCAAATTTCTTACATTTGTTGACCCTTATAAGTATGAGTTATTTGATATGATTAGCGAGACGCATCTCAAGATGGTCATATCATCACACATCTCAAGCGAAAATATTGTTATTGAGTTATATGTTGAGTTTGTCGATGCTAATAGATTTGGCCCATCTTTAACCACCATCGCGACGAATACGGGTACCGAACCTGATATGAGTAGCTCGGTCCAATTCAAAGGCCTTAATAGAGATGGGCTTAGTTTCCCTTAAGGCCCAATTACGAGATTCAAATCTAGGTAGCTAAAGTCAAAACTCAACTTATTCGTTCAAGACTTTATCACAAAAAAATTTCGAGAAGAAGAGTTGAAGCTTTAAGACGATGGATTTTGGAGCGAGGATGAATTAGAATGGATTAATTTTGTTCGTGGGCCTAAACTCTCAATCTATGATGACAAGCCCATGTGGAAAATGTTAACAAGCTTAGGCGTTTCACTTCAAGGACCCTAATCAATCCCACAAGCTTAATTTTTATTATATTTGAACTCAATATTATATTTATCAGTTCTTATTATTATTTTATCATTATTTTATTCCAATTTTTTTATAATTATTAAGTATTTTAAGTTATTTAGGAGCTTTATGTTAACAATAAAGTTTAGTTTAAAACTACTTCTTGTTTAGATTAAATTAGAGTTCTAGTATGCTTAAGAGTTTTATTTAGATTTATTTATCTAACTTATATATAGGCCTTTCCATTCCATTGTGTACAAATCATTCAATTCATAATTATTTAATTTCTCTTTTGAGTTAATAAAATTTCTTTGAGTTTTTCTTTTCAAGAATTCCTTTTGAGTTTCTTTTAAAAGAGTTTTAACAATCTTTTCAGATTGTGGGAATTATCTTCAATTTTTTTCTTGCCAAGTTTTTTATATTAGAAGAGAAATTAGAGCCGCTTGAAGGGGATTATGGATTCTTCATACTTCCAAGGCTTCTCAGGACTTCTACATATCACGTTCTATCTTTTCCATCTATCTTCTTTATTTTCTTCTTTATTGTTCTAATATTTGATTTATTATTCTATTTTATTTATCTTAGTTATTTATTTTAATTGTTTTATCTGACTTGGATTCGATTGTGTTTCAGGTTGTGCCAAAATTCAAGTTTCTTTCCGAATGTCTAGAGCTCTAAGTCAAATCCGTGACTTAAAAAAACTTTACGATTTGCTTCCACATTCATCTTTCTTATTCCTTATTAGAAGCTGAAGCAGAAAGTCCTACTACACAGTTGTGCAGTGGTTTTCCTAGCCTCTTTCAAAGCGGCTACTATGATGTTCTCGAAACATCTATTGGCAGACACTTATCGGTCTTCGGCATCGATCTAAACTTCGGGGGTCAGTTCCAGTCAGGGTATTAGCATAACCCAAATCTAGACACTTGAGTTCGACATTTAATCAGTGCATTCGATTTCAACTTCAGCATTGGGTTGATGTTATGAGACTGAAGTAATTATACCGGAGGATCATCAATCTAAACGACCCGATAGTCGCGGGTGTCAAAAAATGCGTTTTTGAGACTCTATTTTCGTAAATCGGATTCGTAATATTTACGAAGCTAGTTGTGTAGTTAATTATGTTTCGGGTAAGTGAATTTGCATGGATTAAGAGTAATTAAGTATAATGACTAAATTGCATATAGAGTGAAAGTTTAATTATAGATTAAAGAATAATTAAAAGGATTAAATGAGCAATTATGCCATTGGCATTAAATAAGGTGGCATAAGATTAAAATATGTGTAAGTTTATTATATATATTATAATATAAAATCTTAATGTTTAAGTATATGTATTATATTATAATAATAAAATAAGTAATAAAAAGAAATAGAAAAAGGAAACAAAGTAAAACGAAACAGAAAGAAAGAAAGAAAGAAAAGGGAGAAAGGAGAAAGACGAAGGGCCTTAGGGGTTTCAAAGTTTCAAGTTTAATTGGTTAGTCAATTTAGTCCCTTTTTCTTATAATTTTTATGTTTTTAGAATCTCGATGTTAAATACTACTCGACCCATGCCAAAATTTTTGAAACTATTAATTTTTTAAGTGTTTTTAATGTTGAATAATTTTAGTATTAGGGATTAAATTGATAGATTTTTAAGCTAGAAATGAAAAGGGATTAAATTGTAGAATAAATAGTAAATTTTGTGTAATAGGGACTAAGTTGTGAAAATTTCAAAATTTATGAATTTATGTGAAATAGGGAGTTAAATTTAGTTTAAAGTGAAATTTGCATGAAAATAAAGAATTAAATGTGAAGAATAAAAATTAGTCTCGGTTAAGGGACTAAATTAGAATTTAGGCAAATATTGAGTAAAAATTAAAATATTTAATATGAAATCAAATTATGTTGTATTGACGAATTTTGATTGTTTTAATTCTGTAGCTAACTTCATACCATAACCCTCGACTAAAAAGGGGAAAGATAAAGTCGACGAGGGATAGCTCGGAATTTTTTGTTTGTATTTCTATAATCCGATCGAATTTAGTTATTAATTGTTATATTTTGATTAAATGTTTATGGTAAGTGATTGAGGTGAGTATTTGGCATTTTAATATTGAATTGAATTTATATGTATATGTGATTATATAAAAAATTGATATTGGATATTGAATGTTTTTGAATTGTGAAATTAAACCACATTAACTATATCGGACTGAGTCGGATATAAATAGCATGCCATAAGATTGAAAGAGTTTAAGCATTTCTTCGACTTCGAGTCGATGAGACACTAGGTGTTAATTTACTGCTTCGGATTAATTCGATGAGGCATTGGGTGCTAATTTACTTCGATTTAGCCGATGAGACACTGCGTGTCAAATTATTACTTTGAATTATCTGATGAGGCACTGGGTGCCAAACTGGTGTGTTTGGTTGGATCCGTGCATCCGTTCGAGTTCGAGTTGTGTTAATAGGGGTAAATGAATAATAAAATTTTATAATTGATATTGAAATGGCATGGTATGAGAAATGGAAGTGAAATAGTGAATTGAAAATAGAATGTGAAATATGTTGTAAATATATGGAATATACGAGTTATATACTCATGAAATGAATATGGAATGGATAACGCAATTGTATAGTGAAATATGATATGGTTGTTGTAATAATTAAATATTAATAAGTGTTTACATTTCAATTGTATATTTGTAATTTCTTATCTTTAAATATTCAAAATATAGAAATACCACTGAGTTTTACTCAGTGTACGGTTTTGTTTTCCTTGCGCAGGTTAGGTACTTAATTTTGGTCGCTGATTCAGCATCCAACAATGGTCCCAAACTCAAACGTGGTGATGTTTATCCTTTTGTGTCGACATGTACTTAGGGTGTCTAACTATTAGATATTTTGTGAATTAATTGCAATGAGGTTATAAGTTTAATATTAGTTAGTTATATACATATAAATAGGTGTTTGTGTTGAAGCTATATTATGGTATGGTAAATTGATGTGCAAAATAGATGGAATTAGGTATGTTTATAAATTGGATTTGAATGATACTTTGACGATATGTTTTGATGATATAATTGTGGTACCAATGAGGGTACATTGGTTAGACACCTAGGATGTTTATTTTGACATGATTTGGATGTGTTTGATTGTGTTTTGAATTGGTTAAACGAATGATTTTTGAGTTGCTTATTGTCCAAACTTGCAAGGAATGGTAAACTTGTTGTTTAAGGTACATTTTGAGTCCACACGGCCAGACACAGGGGCATGTGAGACACATGGCTAGCACACGGGCGTGCGAGGCCAAGGGTAAACGAGCGTGTGGCTTGGCTGTGTGACCCAAGTCAGAGAGTTACTTGAGTATAGACATGGGCTTACGGCCGTGTGTTTCTATTTCAAATGCCCATACGGTCTAAGACACGAGCGTGTCTCCTAACCGTGTGAGTCACACGGCCTGACTACACGACCGTGTGAACCCTACAGCTTTGAAAATTTTTAATATTTTCTAAAAAAAATTTTGAGTTTTCGAATAGTCCCGATTTATTTCTAACTCGTATTTTGGGCCTCGATGGCTCAAATAAGGGACAATATGTATGAGTTTAATTGGTTTTTAAATTGAATATAATATGATAAGAAATGTTTGTAATTTATGTCTGTTTGATCGATAAACTTCAGTAATGCTCTGAAACCTTATTCCAACGACGGATATGGGTTAGGGGTGTTACACGGAATACTCTCGACGATTTATCGTCACGGATCCCTCTTGGATCACACTCATCATCTATACTGTGTGTGACATGTGGGATCCAACTACTACCAAACATATCCTTTGATGATTGGGTGAGATCTAGTCTTCGACATAGGTTTGTAATTCCAATTATGCATTCACTATACATCGAATTTTCAAATACGAGGTTATTCTATTGCACTAACCACTAGCTATTTGTCAACAGGTTACGAGCTCATCAAACATGTTTTCCATCAAAAGTTGAACAACTTGAGCACTATTAACACCTATGATGCGATATATGTTTCAAATATATTGTTCGAACAATGGACACAGTTGTATGAAGGGGGTCTACTATACGGGCACATGATGTCAAACTTGGCCGAGTGTATTAATTCGATAATTTAAGGGACGTATCATTTACCGACAACATCAATTGTCATAGACATAAACTTTTGACTAGTCACCTTGTTTCTTAAAAGGGAGTTGGCATATGCTGGACAAATAGCCGGCGATAGTACATTCTGCGATGACGTGATGCAAGAGATTCAGTGAAGTACAATAAGAGTGAACATTATGTATGTAGTGTGCCACTCGTGTCGGAACCTCAATTTTTGAGTCACGGAGCATGTTAGGCTCGGCCAGGAAAGGTCAGATTCATCATACCGTGTAAACCTAATAGAAGGGATCTGTGATTGTAGGAGATTCCAAGCACTTCGATTTTTATGTGTACATGCAATTGCCACATGTGAGAACATACATATTGAGTACACGTCTTACATCAATGACGTCTGCCAACTACAACGCATTTATATTGTCTGAAGTCCTGAATTCCCAGCTGCCCCAGATGAGAGTATGTGGTCGCCTCTGTCTAGCATGTCATTCAAGTTGGTGCCACACAAGGACCTGCGTCGTATCCCAAAAGGTCGCCCGAATTCCACCTAGATAAGGAACAATATGGATATTCGGGAGAGAGACTGCCAATAGAAATTACGCGAGTATTGTAGAAACTTATGGCGTACAAAGCCAACATGTTCTGTGTACAGAAATATGTTAGGGCCTCAACGTCAATAACATTGATTTCTACCATATTTCATATTCACTAACGTGCCATACTAGTAGTGTTTGTTCTATTCCGTATAAACTATAAAGGTTGGTGTTCTGTATTGCGATTGGTTATAAGGACATTTGTTATTCAAATCAAAAGCTAAATCCAAATCAAAATTTTCAAAATAATATGTCGATAACAAAATCAGACATTTGTTATTTATTATTAACTTACGCATAACTCATGATAAATAATAATAAAGACAAATATTTTGTTTGAATGAATAACATCATTTTTTATTTATTTATAACATATCTATATTTACATCACAATAATTGTAAAAAAATAAACTCAATTGTGTTGTCGGGGAGAATGTGTGCCATAAAGCGGTGAACGATAACCGCGTGGAGGATTTTTGCGTACAACTAACTGTACAATTGAAAGTGTATCCGGAGGTGCAGGCCTATAGATTTTCTTCTAATCGTATCTTCAGGATCGACACCATCATCATCTTCCTCCGTGGTCGATTGTTGCGTCATCCTCGCCTGCCATCGTGTATCCGTAACTCCCACATCCAGTGGTTACGGTGATGAGCCACTCCTGTAAAATAATGATGCGTTGTGTTTGGGTCACTATAGGCATGTAATCATAAAGTGCCCCAAATTCTGAGTACGTCGAAAAGGTATCGGGCATCGACATCGTCATTGACTGCTACACAGTTATTTGCATCGGTATCATCATTAGTGGTGGTGCATGCGATGGCATCTGTCCCAATACGGGGTTTGGCATTGACAACTGCACAGGGGTGTAATATGCGGCAAACGTTGGTGCCACAAAATATGTATCTACAAGAATAGAAGAATCGGCCACATGCGGTGGTCCGTAGTATAGTGGTGCTTGTGAAAAAATCATAGGGTTACTTAATTAAACGGGAATAAATAGAGCGAATTGACCCATATATTACGTAGATACAGGCGGTACATTTTTTACCGGAGCGGATGACAAACCCGTCGTCCTATCGCGTCCCTTCCTACGCTATTGTGGCGATCAACGTTGCCTCTTCGGCTGAATTTGCCAACTCTTCACCTTCGGTGTTAGCAAATACGACTTGCAGATGGCTCTGAACCCTGTCAAGTAATCATTAGTTCCGTCATGTCTGTTAAGAAAATTGGTTCGCGAATGGGTAAGGATTGCATCCTATGATTCCACGCCTCGATATGCTCCCCATGCCATACCGCCCAGTCGTTGTTGTCATTCATCTGCATGTTTACCTTGTGCAACTCCTTCAGGTCTTGCAATGGCAGTGGAATTCGTTGCCTCCACCCAAATTGCCGCAACACTCGATTTAATTTATGTATTTCCACCGTCGCTTACACTACTAACGACACATTAGCATCCCACATCTACCAATTGTCCAACACTTTCGGCGGGATGCAAGATATGAAGTCGGTGTCGGCTTATGGCATCTATTCAAATTGAAAAGCAAAATTATAAATATTGTTATATATGATTTTTTTACGAATCAGTATGTAATTAATATAGGTTCGAAAGAATAAGTAACTAACATTGGCTTTCGAACGTTGATCTAACAACAACCTAACATTTTCTAACTCCTCGAGCAGTCCCACGTAGCTCGACTCATGGTTCCACTTGTACAAGTCATGATATGTTAATCGAAACGTATAATAAAAAAATTTGTTGTACAGACTACGTATTTGTTAATAAATGATGTTTACCTTGTCACAAATGGGAACATATATTGGTCGGTCACCTTGTGACGTAGAAACAGTAGTCGCCACCAAGCCCAAGACTACAGCAGGAGCAGATAACCACCGATCGACGTCGCACTCGGTATCGTAGCTCGACATCTCTCGATATAACGTAAACAATACGACAGATCCCCAACTTAGTTTCTCGCACTCATTGAAGTCCACTAGATGTAGTTGCCACCTTACGTGCACCAAATTTCGATATTTTTCAGACATTAAAATGCCTCCGATTAACCTCATGATGTATGCTCAGGCGTATTGTTCTATGACTTCATTCGTTTGGTCTTCAGGGTCTTGAGGGAGCTTGTTGAAATTATCTTTCAACTAGTTCATCGATATTCGACCACCTTCGAACTTGTTCGGGACCTTCGCCAATATTGATTCATAGAGGTCCACTTTGCCCGGAACGATCGTTGATCCTATGATGATTGGTCCATCTACTGGAAGACTGAATTATAGAGCTACATTTTCGAGTGTGATTGTACACTTGCCGCATGAAAGGTGGAAAGTATGTGTTTTGGGTCTCCATCTTTCCACCAATGCGCTAATTAGTGCCAAATCAAGTTTGTAGCCCCCAGACATGCGAGACGCATGTAGGAATCTAGTTGCTTGTAAGTGGCCACGAATTTTAAATATCATCAGTTTTCCCATATTATGAATGAAGCCCTCTAGAAAACGATCATCCGCCTATTTACACAATAAAAATAATTTCAAATTAAAAAAATTAAATTTAACATTATTGAAATTAATGAAATTTAAATTTCTATCTTACCATTGCTGCTTGGGCAGTGGAAATATGCTTGTTGTCGAAGCGGATTAAAGAGACGACCATTCGTGAGAAATCGATTTCAACAAATAAAAATGAGATAATTAAAAAAAATATTTTTAAATGAAAATATCGATAAATTTAAAACGAGAGAGTTGAGAGACTTGAGAGGGTTTGAGAGAAGGATGTGAATGAAAAAAAATGAAATTTGAGGGGTATTTATGGGTAAAAAAATTTAACTGTTATTTAAATTTTTTTTACCACTAGCGCAACAACGTTAAAAAAGCCATTATTTTTTTACCATTGCTGAAAAGCGCATCCAGCTAGACAAGCTTTTCAGAAAACACGACCAGCTAGGTGTGCTTTCTTGACAGAAAGCTCGTCCAGCTGGACGCCCTTTCCATTTAAATCAGCCTATTTCCTTAATTAATTTTAAAATTGGCCTAAAGACCTAATTAACTAAAAAAAAAGCCTATTAACCTTATTTTGCCGTTAAAATTTTGAAAATAGTTAGAAAAATAATCAAATTTTCTTATTTCTACTAAATATATTTTGTAGAAATGAAAATGAAAAGAAATAAAAGTTTTTTTTATTTTAAATGAATTGATTTTAATTTAAACTCATATAAATACTAAAATGTT
The DNA here is from genome assembly GCF_007990345.1 of Gossypium hirsutum. NCBI lineage: Eukaryota > Viridiplantae > Streptophyta > Magnoliopsida > Malvales > Malvaceae > Gossypium > Gossypium hirsutum. The sequence goes on from NC_053449.1 coordinate 8,105,919, forward strand.
GTACCTAATTTGAATTCACATAAATATAATTTTTTTTAATTTTAATTTTTTTATGTTCCTATTATTGAAAAATAATTACTAAGCATATTTTTATTATTGAAATCAAACTTTTACTTTTACTTATCCAAACATATTTTTTAATTTTTAAAAAATATTTTTAAAAACCAAACCGAAACTAAAAACATGTTTCTAATATATTTTAAAATTTCAAAATATGATTACCATATTTAAATGTCAAAACAGTCAATTAAAGAATTTGTGTCATATTCTCACATTTTATTTCAAATTATAAGAGTAATTTCCATTTCACATTTTCTTCACATTTGAATTAATTTTATTTTTTATGTAAATAAAATATAAAAATTTATATTGCAATAGTCTCTTGCTTTTCAAATAAAGCTAAATTATGGTTTCCATTTAATGATTAAACCAGCTAGTTCTCTTTCATCCAACTAAAAGTTAATTAATTGCCTTACAAAAATCACAATATTTATATTCAAAATTTATTAACTCGATTGAGTCTCAATGCGATTAGTATGAATATTGGTGTCAATGCATGAGGATGTGGATTCGAGTGTACTAAAACATATTATCTTTCTATTTATCGGTTAGAGAGAAACTATAAGTAATTCTAAATATTGTATAAAAAACAGATATAATAAGAATTTATAATAAAATTATTAAAAAATTATTAATATTTATAAGAATACATTATAACTTTTAATATATATATATAAACTATCAAATTATGATAATACATTAATATACCTTTTAAGGAATTTGTAGATAGAGAAAAAAGAACCACATTTTTATAAAATACAAGATTAATAATTTAAAAAAAACAGTACTTGTAGATAGAGAAAAAGAACCACATGGGTGTTTCCCCAGGTGTTGTTACTGTTATTTTTACTGCTTTGCAGACCCTTATCTGCAAAAAGTGTTGGCTCTCTCCCAATATCTTGGCTTTTTTATAAAAATAAATAAAAATAATTAATTACTTAAATAATTTTTTTATATAAAATTCGAAAATAAATTAAAGTTTACGGTAAAAATTGATTGAGCCAAAGTGTTTGGCGTCACCAGTATGTTACGTCAGTAATTTGTATTAAAAAATTATTTTTTTGGTAGAGCCATGTAGAATAGTGTCACTTGTATAAATATTAAAAAATATTATAATTTTAAAAAGTATGGGAGCTTTAAGCAATTTTACCTTTTTTTCTGGTGGAGCCAAATAAATTAGTGCCACTAGATTCCAAGATAATAACCTATTTGCCTATTTGCCTATTGAAACAGGTAAATTTTTTATTTTTCTTCATTCACGTTACTTTTTTTATTCTTTGTCATGTTTGTTTTTTTTTAATTTTTTTATTTATTTACTTTTTACTTTTTTAATTTTCCTTTATTTATTTGTTTATTATTGGTTTTATAATATTTGAATTGTATAATTTAAATGTTTTATAATATTATTTTTTAAAATTTTAAATATATTTTTAATTATTTTAAATATAATTTTTTAATATTATAAAAATATTATAAAACAATAATAAATTTGAAATATATTTTTAATTATTTTAAATATAAAATTTTTAAAATATACATTTAAAATATTATAAAACAAATAATAAATTTGAAAGGTCATATCATTAAAAATAATATATTTTAAATTTTTTATATTATTAAAAAATATATTTAAAATTTTAAAAAATAATATTATAAAAAATTTAAAATGTACATTTCAAATTTTATAAAACCAATAATAAAAAATAAATAAAATAAATAAAGGACAAATAAAAAAACTTAAAAAGAAATTAAATAAAAAACTTAAAAAGAAAAACAAAATGAAAGGAAAAAGGACAAAGAATAAAAAAAGTAACATGAAGGAAAAAAAAATTTACCTGTTTCAATGGGCAAAAAGGTAGATAGGCTACTGTATTGAAATCTAGTGGCGCTAAAATAGCTCCACTAAAAAAAGATAAAATTGCTTAAACCTCCTATATTTTCAAAAATATAGTATTTTCTTAATATTTATATAAGTGTGGTCATTCTATATGGTTCGACCAAAAAATTAATTTTTTAATGCAGATTGCTAACATGGCATGTTGATGACGCCAAACAATTTGGCTCCACTAACTTTTAATGTAAATTTTGAATTATTTTCGTATTTTATTAAAAAATAGGTCATTTAAATATTTTTTTTTGAGGTTTTTTTTATAAAAAAGAAAAAACCCAATATCTTATAACCAAATATATAAAATAATATTAACATCACGTATAAAATGGATTTGAAAAGGCATAACAGTAGTTTAGTTAGAAAATACTTGAATGACGATTGTTTTTTTTACACAATACCTAGACTATCTATAGTTCCTCTTCGACCCATAAATAGAAAGAGCGCTTCAACATACTTGAACCCATGTCCTCCTACATTGACAATAATGTTCATGCCAATTGAATTAAAACTCAATCGATATTTTTATATCAATTTAATATTAAAGAATAAGATTTTCTATAAAAATAATATATTATATTAAATTATTCACTATAAAATAAGTGTTATTGACTTTTGTGGACCAAAAAAGAAAAACTCAAATGGATACAGATAAACAATGATAGTGGCCAATAAAATAATGGGAAATTTCCTTTCCAAGTTATAATAATAAGAATGCGTTTTTGGTTTTAAATTTTTCATCACGGTCCTTGAATGAAACCGCTTACTGAGGTTTGATTGTAGTTGAGGTGATAGCAGCCTTCCATTTATAAGGGTATAATTCCAAAGTCTAATAAAAATCACTCTTCAATTTCATGTATCCGTAAGAAATTGGGTTTCTTTTTTATGGAATCATTTTTAATATATTATGTGAGCAACAAAAATCGAAAACTGACTGGTTTATGAAATGTAAAAATTAAACCGAATTCTATTTTCATTTAATATATAATTAATATTTTTATGATATAAAAATAATTGAAAATTTCTTAAAAATTATTGTTTTTTTTATAAATATTTATGAAAAATGTCTTGCTTTTTTTCAAATAATATTCCTAAGTTATAAAACAGAGCTCATTTTGTCAAAATAAGTTTAAAAGTCCAAAACAAATAAATTAATATAGAAAAATCGAGAACCAAGCCGAGTTGAATTGAATTATGATGGTCGAACCAGATCAATATCACCCTTACCATTGGTGTATAAGTTTCATACATCATCAGTAAATAATAACATGACATATCATCATTAAATAAAAGAAATAATGAAAGACTTATAAATAAATATTCAAATATTGTTAAAAAATAATTATAATTATTCCATTTTTAAGGTTTAAGATTTTAATTCAAAATTTAAGGGTAGAGTCTATAGTCAGCTTTGAGTTTCATATTTCGAAATTTAAATTTATAGTTTATATTTAAATAAATTTATTATTTATTTATTTTATTGATAATGAAGTATTATATATATATATATATATATATATGGATTTTTATGATTGATTGTCTCTTAGGAGAAAAGAAGAAATAAGGTTTGGGTGAAAATGAGGAGTCCCCCCCACTTTCTTGTTTGTGCTACTTTTGCCTTTTGGTTTTTCTTTTTCATATTTAGTAAAAAATTATTAGAGCACGTGTTAATAATGGGTGAGTATGATAGGAGATAGTGGTGAACAAAAGTCTAATCTATTTAGATAAACTTATTTCACTGACTTAACTCTATATTTGTTGTTTTTTTTTTAAATATGTTGTGTATAATTTAAATTAAACTTTAAATTTTAAATAAATCTTAAAATATAACATTTTATTTTATTAATTTCTTTTATATTGTATAGAAATAAACATTCATAATAACTTTGGACTCGTTGGATTTTAAATATTGTGTTAAATTTTCATAAGGCTGATTTTTTTTTTACTCTAAACAAATAAAACCCATAGAAATATAAATTGATCAAATATTAAATATTAAAAAAATTTAATCCATTATAATTAAAGATTGGTGGATTAAGTTAATTATTTATGAAAATTAAATCTATATCTAATATAAATATTTTTCTTCTTAAATCTAGTGGGATAGGTCTACTTTTTACTAAATTGTGTTAGGTTAGGTACGAATCTAGATAGACTCGGCCCACTTATCTGACGATATTTTTTAAAATTATATATTTTAATTTCATAAATATCTTTTACATTCCGTCTCATTTACTCTTGAAATCCCCTTTTTATCACTTTAATTTTTAATCTTCAGATTTTTATTAAATTACATTTTTATGGAAAAGCTTTAACCCCTTCTGTCTTTTGATTGGACCAACTCATGTTCATATATTCGTTCAAAAAATGAGAGGATTTAGATACAAATAAGAGACTTAAAAAATAGACTTAAGTAAAAATTAAGGCTCATTTTGTTAAATGGCCCAAGCCTTGAAAAATATACTTGAACAAAAAATTAGATCCGTTTAAAATATGAGTTGAGTTTAGGTTTAAACATTCAATGCCCGAGCTCGGTCCGATATATTTTTAAGTTATTAATGTTTTATGTTATTTTTATAAATTATGTAATTTATAACACATAAAAATTAAATCTATACTAATATTATAAACTATCATGATGTAAACATTAAAAATGGTTAAGGTGACTGTATATAAAATCTTAATAAGTAAAAATATATAAAATTATTAATTATTAAATATTAAATTAAAAATAATATAAATATATATTTTTAAAATTTTAAAAAAAAATGTGTGAGTCTACAATGGACTTGTGTTAGCCATTTACAAATATAAACATAATTAGGGAAAATTTTAAATTCATATTTCGAGTCGAACTAAACTTAAACAAATATAAAATGTATTAATATCATGCACAGACCCGACTTCACCTAACCCATTAGCACCTCTAATCATGTTTTAAAAATAATAACGATGAAACATTTTTTTTAAAAAGCCATTAAATTATATTTTGAAAATTTAAAAATTGTACAAAAATATTTAAAACACTTAAATTCTTTTTAAACAAATTTCGAAATATTTTAAGAAAAACATAGATTTAAAAAGAGGACATTTGTAAAATCATTTGACATCAGATCTAAATATAAAAAAAAATCAAGATTTCCTCGTATATACAAATAGTAAAATAAAGGCAATCTAGATATAAGATAATAAGTTGGTAGAATTTAAAATTTCTATATCCAATGCAAAAAAAAAAAAAAGTATCATATAACGAAATTTTAAAAAAGACCGATCTAACAAACAGAAAAAAAACCCATGAAAAATTGGAGTTGGGTCATGATTCTATTTTCTGAAGTATAAAAATATATGAGACTTAAATAAACTTTAGATAATTTCACAATTAAATCACACAAATTCAGATATAAGATTAGACATATAAATTTCAATCAAAAAATACATTTAAAGATGGGTTAAAAACTCAAAAAAAAAAAGTGTCCAAGTTGGTCAAAACTATATATGAATTACGATCCTCCCTAAGAAACAAGTCAAGAACATCAGCATTCGATCCGCTGTCGTTTTGTAGAGGCATCATCTTCTTCAACTGTTTTCTGCTCCTTAATTTCATTGCTTCCTTCGTATTTCAAGGTCCAACCACAAAAGTCAGACTCGGGAAACAAAGATGTTGGCGTTGCTTTATAAAAAGCCAAAGGAACCTGCTTTACCCGACGTCGTATCTGTGCGCGCGTATAAAGAAATATTAAAATAATTAATTAATTGAAAGTGCATATCAGAACCTACGTTATCCCGACTTTATTTTTAAAATTTACTATCAAAATATTCCATCAATCTCTCTTAAATCTTCTACCTTCACTTTAAAGATGCTAATCTTGATATCCTTAGTATTTCTCGTCAATATACGCATGCAGAAGTAAATCATTATGAACATAGAAAGCATATTTGACAGGACTAGAAATTTTAAATCAAAAAAGTAAAGAGAATTTAATTTAAACTTTTTTTTAAGTTCAGGACTAAATATCCAACTTTGCCAAAATACAAGGACTGACAGCATATTTTGACTTAAATATTCATGAACATGCTATGAAGTATGGAACATATAGACTAGAGCCACGAAAGATTTGTTTTTAAAGGGTTGAAATATGCTGCCAGTCCCTAAACTTTGCCAATCAAAAAATGGAAATTTAGTCCCTGATAAAAATTAAATCCTCCTTTTGGATTTAAAAAATTCTAGTCTAATTATTAATATTGTTCATATTTCCTGTCAAAATTTATCAACTTAGCTTGTGTATTTTCCATCATTCGTATGGAAAGTTGTACGGGGATTTGCCTAATCAACATGCTAAGTTGGCAAATATTTACAGAATATACAAACAATATTAATGATTGAACTAGAATTTAAAAAAGAAAAAAAAAGTAAGCGGACTTAGTTTTTAACTTTTAACTATAAGAACTAAAACTCAAATTTTATCAAAGTACAAGGATTGATGGCATATTTTAACCTTTTGAAAGCTTGTAGCCTTTCCTAACATAAAAGCCCATTTCAAAATTGAACAACTTATAGTTTTCGGGTCATATATTTAAAATAACAAATAGAATTGGTAAGGAATCATGAAAGCTTTATTCTCAAATGTCATACCTAACATTTTCATCTAATTGATATGATATTTACCTCGTCCCCAAATATTGTTGCATATGAACCAGAACTAAAATCTTTGATGTCCATTTCAGTGGTTTTGGATCGAACTGTCAAATCATTCTCCAATGACAAAACAAACCTGGAAGAACAAGGAAACTGAAAACATTAGGTTTGATATGCATGTAGTGTTTCAAAGGATAAAAGCACTGTGTTTTTACCTTGATACAGGTGGGCAGTAATGGTGTCGAAGGGTGTCTATTTCCCAAAGAGAACTTCCTGTTCAAAGAAACATCAACATGTAAAATCCCGTCAAGGAATGTTGACCGCCCAAAACTTATAGATGGCCTATTGGCTGTACAATCACGAATTATAGACAAAAAGGATTAGTTGTACAGTGGAATAGTGTATATTCAAGATTTTTATCATTCAAAAAGCTCCAAATGGTTCGTAGGAAGCTTGGACTTTTAGCATGTTATCGGTGAAACCCAATTCCATTCCAAATTGGAATGTGGAAAACACCCCAACCTCTGAAGTTAATCAGTAAAGTCAAAATCAAGAAGCAAAACATGTTTATTATTCAAGAAAGAATGCACGTAAGTTCTTCGTCAGTCAGGCTATAACATTTGTACTAAATATTTTCCATTTTATCGAGGTAAAAGGATGCATAAATTCAACAATTGAAGTATGCTAGGGCAGTTGAGGGCTATGTTCCTCAAACTTGGGTGTTACTGTCCACTACAGGTATGTATCCAACAAAGGTCTGGTTAGGTTTTTCTAAGCTTTCCAATATATTTGGAGGATCCTTGGAAATCATATCTCTATATCCATGTGTAGCACGCGATAATTCAAGAAGCATGAAGAGTCCAACCCACATATGTTAAAGGCAACTAGGTTTAATTTGATGAAAATAAAACATGCTGAAAAGATACTTACTCATGGCATTAGATTTTATAGGATTGCTCTCCTCGCTATTAAAATGATCAAAACCAGGTCTTTTCTCAGATCCGGAATCATTTTTATCCTCTTCATTTTCATCACCATCTTCCTACAATGCCAAAAAGGAAAAAATCATTTCCCTCGGAGAAAGACTTGTACAAGCCAAATTGATAATTTTCATTGCACTTACCCAAGGAAGTTCAATTAAAAATTCTTTAAATAATAAGAATGCAGTAATACCTTGTGCACCAAACAGTTAATTGATGGATGTCGACGTAAAAGGTTATGAATCAAAGCAATGATAACCAATTCTCCAGAAGGAGGCACACAAATCGACAGTCTACTTAATTTCTTAGCAAAAGCAGCAGCCAAATACGCAGGAAGAAGAGGCGACTTCAGGCAAGAATCAAGAAGCTGCGAAACAAGGAAGAAAACATATTTAACTAGAAGATAATAATTGCGGCATAACTTTTTAGTCGATAGCGAAATCCTACAATGTTCTAGATTCTAGACAATAAGGGACAGACAACCGTGCTCGGGACCTTGATGCTTAAAATAAGAAACATGTTAAGTGTCTTGTTCTTTTAGCACCAGTAGTAAGTAGTCTATTAAGCACAACTGAAATAAAATAAAAAAAATGGGAATTTTGGAGTACGAAAAAGTTTAACAATCAACGAGAAGATTGCAGGATCTATGTTCAAATTTTAGTATCAAGGTCAAAGCACAAGTAGATACACTTGCAGTTTCTCGGAAGTTAGATATAGTTTCAGCGTTTGCATTATTACCAAAGTTGAACTGCAAGACAGATAAGTGAACTTATAAAAGAGAAGAACAATGAGGTAGTTTAGCAATTTCGTATTACCTGAAAAAACTTCGCCCTATGTTTTGCCATGAAGATAGAAGGTGATAAAAGCGCATAAAGCTTTTCATAGAAATTTGGGTACTCTAAACCGTGTTGTGTCATTAGGATGAAGAGGCTGCTAAGCGCCATGACACTAACAACGCCACCAATATCGTATGATTTTGTTAAGAAATCACTACACAATACGGTTAATAAATCAGATTACTGTGAGAACATGCCAATAAGAGCTAAAACTGCTAGGGTTAGATTAATTACCATAAAATTATAGGATTAGACAAATGAGGGATGACTGCCTGATGAAGAGTGGCAAGAACCTGAGAAAGCACATGTGGGACTCAATAAGAACAAGTATAAGAAAATACATACAGTAATGCCAAGCATACCACCAAAGCTAAGTCCAAGAAGCAAGCACTTAATATCAGTTGAAAACAGTAAAACGGTTTTAGTGTTTACCTCCTTGTATACATTTACAGGGATCGGTAGTCTGAGGAACGAAATCCATGCTTTAGTAAACTTCAGTTTCATCTTCTTGGCAATTGAGGCTGGAGACAACACCTGAATGCATCACATCCCACCCCACAGAAAACACATGAAAAGGGACAATTTAATATTTCAAAATGTTGATGCAGATAAGCAACATAAGGCAGACTATCTACAGATATGCAACTAAATCTAAATGGAAATGATGGAAACATCTGCCTCAGAATAAATAATTGATAACCTACAGTATTGGTTTGTTTCTCAGCCTTCCACCCTTTATCTTCTGCCTTTTGAGCCTTAGAGAGCTTTTTTTTATCATGTTCTTCGTTAGATGGAAGCCCTGTTTAATACAGAAAAATAGATAAATTTTGCTTCTCCAATAAAGAAGCACATTTGCTACACAATTTAGAAGGAAAGTTTGTGTTTAATTGTCAAAAACTTTCTAAGATCACTAACACTGCAAATCAAGCACAGCAAACCCTGAAAAATAATATTAAGTTGCAGCTAATAGTGTCATCCAGGCCGAGGGAAAGAATGAATCATAATCTCTCACCTGATCCGCTCCACATCTCATACTCGGATTTTCCATCATTGCCTTCCAAAGGGGGGATGTGAGATATGATATAATGTATCTTGCAAATAGAAAGCTCCATGCTGCAACAAACATTGCAGCAATTCAGCAACCTTCCATTCTCTTATTGTGATTACAACAACCATCCAGCATTTTAAAGTGACATGGGAGAACGTAAGGTTATTGTAAATTCTTTTAAGTCATTTAGTAAAAGCATAAAGGTGACCAGCAGACAGTAACTTGACAAAGACTACAACCAAGGAAAGAGGAGAATAGGTAATCAACTGCAACAGGAATTGCTATTTCATTTACCATTCCAAAGTTCATTGTTCAGTAAAATAGATTTTTAAGTAGATTTGTTTTAACAATCCACATCAAAATAGTAAAAAGAGTATTTACAAAGATATTGACAATATGCTGGCCAAATCTAACCTTTCTCTTGATTGACTCCTGCTGTCACCATCTCCACCCGCTGTTTCGTCGCCTTCACCGGGAAAAATAACAGAAAATAAGTCAGACAAAGTTCTAAAAAAGAATCTTTGAAGAGATATTTTGGAATAAAAACTGAGACTAAAAGGTACCGGCGGTATCTTTTGTGTCCAAAGCTTTAGAAAGTTTTTCCAAGCTAATGAAGGTAAAGTACCTGTGAAAGAGAACCGAATTTACCATTTAACATGAAGCAAAAAGTTACACTTCTCCCAGACAATATGAAATTAACATAAAAATCAAGGCCACTACAAATTTGTGATGTGGACGGGAATCCAACAAGAAGAAAATAAAGTATGAGAAACAACTGAATTTACAACTAGAATGCACTATCATCTCTTCCATCCATAACTATAACCTGATAGTAGCATTGAATCCAAAACCGAAAAGGGAAAGGAATTAGAATAGACACAATTTAACTATCTTAAAACAGTGAAGCTTCGCAACAACACGTTAGATTTAGGCATTTAATGGCCACGGAAAGTTGAATCATACCGGACATCAATGTACTTAAAATACTTCAATGCAAGCAACTCTGATAAAAAATCAACAGGTGTTGGAGAGTTAACCTGAAAATATTAGAACCAATTACAAACCTATAATAAAAGGTAACAGGAAATAAGTATAAACAACATAGAAGCATAAGTTTAACTAAGATTCCAGCTAAATAAAACTTACGATGCTGCGCAGCAATTTGTGATAAATAGAGGAGTAAAAGCTTCCTCCATTTCCGAGCTTCACGAATTCCATGAATGAATCCAATACGATTTCCTAAAAGAAAATCAAACAAAAGGATACGGTCAAGTTCAAATTAGAAAGAAAAAAATTTTAGCTGACTTATTCGATAACACAGAAAATATTCAACTAATGTTTTATATTTATATATACATGCTTGAGTGTTTCTTTTAAGAAGTTCACATGTCACTTTTACAATGGTGGCAGTATTATTAATTTGCTGTCAAATTTAGAACCAAATCTCAAATTTCAGCAAAAGAATCAAAGAAAAAAGAGAACTTACTCTTAAAGCATCTTCCGTATCGGGCGAAATCAAAACTTCAATCAACAACGTAACGAATTCATCAAACTTTGATCTCAGCCAGGTCCTGTAAATAACCTCGGGATCCTGTTTAGCTGAATCGTCTATTCGCGGACGTTTCTTCGAAGACTGAGAGGGAGGGAGGTCGGCGAGCACCGTGGTGAAGAAGGACTGCAGCGAGAGGAGTGATTCGAGAACGTGTGGCGGCGGCGACGACGGCGATATGAAACCGAGGAGCAAGGGAAGATTATTGATGTGAGCTCGTGAAGAGAGGAGTTGTTGGCCTAGTGTTTTCAACTCTTTCAACTTCATCTTTTTTGGCTTCTTTGCAAGAATCGATGTCATTGTTGATGAAACTGAGTTCTGGTTTGCAGGGAACGAAAGAAGGAAAGAGTAACTACATGGAAGAGTTTAAGAGGGTTTTAGGTTTTTCTGTCGGCCCAATCTCGACCAATATTAAAAGTCCAAACTCTTTTTAAATTTAGGCTAAATTCCACTACCAACGCTTTAACTAAAAAGAAGTTACAATTTAGTCACTAATATTTTCGAATTTGGTTTTTCTTTTTCACCAAGCTGTTAAAGGCTAATGGTGGCACTTTTTTTTAGTTACTATAATAATTTTATGGTACTCGTTATTACCAACCCGCTACTTGGTTATCCGATTCTTGACTTGTCGAACCACGTGGTTTGCACGTGAGATGTTCACACCTCTCTATAGGATCGCATGATGTGGGTTTCCACCACCATGCACGATGTGGGTTCGTACCACCATGTAGGCGAACCCATATCTAGAATGCACATGTTAATCCTAGAGTATAGTATGTGTTGGCATGCATAGGGACCTACCTACGATATCACATCCATGAACAGTAATCATATCATATAAATACATAATTTAACCCTTTTGAAGATGACACACACACTCTAAAATACTCAACAATTTGGTGTGGTGAGCGTGGGCAGACTTTCAATATTCAGATTTTCAAATTGCTAAAAAAACCAAAATGACTCACTCAAACGAGAATTTCTCCGGTAACTTTCTGTCGAACCAGGAAAGAGGTTCTGACGTCGGTAATCAGCCAGAGAAATAGACCTTTTCACTAGTTGGTTTGCTGATCAACCAGAAAATCTAGGTAATACAGGCCAAGCAGGTGCCTCCAATTCTTTCGACCTCAATGTTCTGTTTATTCAGGGACCGTCATTTCCCTCTGACTAGGGTGCATCGCCATAGCAGCTATTCAGTTTACAAAAGCAATTGAGGTTGATGAAGGAACAGATGACTTAGAAAAGTGCTAAGTCCGAACAGCAACAAGTGTTTCAGTAGGAACTGCTAAGACAGAACGAGGAGTTGAGGAGAAAGATACAGTTTGACAACTCTGATCTTCAGGATCGTGTCAAACCTCTCCAGGATGAGTTTGTTTTTTTTGAGACAAGGCACAAATGAAATTTTTTTTTTAAAAAAAATTTGAACTTAAATAGTAGTGGTGAAACGGCGTCGTTTCACCCAAGCCCCAAACGCCCCAAAACGGCGTCGTTTTGGGGCTGACCCAAAAACTGACCCGACCCACTCCAGGATCTGCGTGTTTTTGACTTTTTGGCTATTTGCGCTTTAAGCCCTTCCACATTTTTGGTCTGTTTCAATTTAGTCCTTTTGTATTTTTTTTCTTTATTTTTTAATTTGGACCGCAGATTTGTCCCAGTTTTTCAATTTGGTCCTCAATTCATTGGACCCCTGGAGAAGAGAAGCGTGGCCTGAAACCGGGTTTATTACCCATTTGGCCCTCCGCCCTTTCGCGCTTTTTTATTTTGGTCCTTCTTTATTTATTTTATTACACCTTTGACCTTTAAATTCCATTTTTATCCCTAATTAGTCCATCTTTGTTATTTTTGTTATATTATTAATTAATCTACTTATTATCATACTTATATTTTCTTTTTATATTTATTTATTCATTATTATATTATTATATTATACTATTATTATTACTATTATTATTATTATTATATTTCTATTTATATTTACTTATCTAAATTTTAAATATATTTTGTCTTAGTTTATATTATTATGTAATTACTTATATCTTTTTTTTAACTCTAGATTATTTGCTATTCTATTATTAATATTATTATTGTTATTATTTACTTATTTATATCCTTTTTTATTTCAAACTTTGTTATATATGTATACACATACGTATATTATTTTTTATATTTTTATAATCTTATTTATTTTCGTTATTGCTATTATTGTTTTACTTGATTTTATTTATTTATTTATGTGTCCATTATCATTTTAAGAAACATTTTAGTTCTATTTTATGTATAATTAATTTGTCCCCTTTTTATTTATTGTTATTGTTACTCGTATTATTTATGCTTACATCATCGTATTCACTATTGTTTTATTACTCACATTAACACCGTGTTTTATTTCTACCATGTCATGTTAGATTAATTTTATTTGATGCATAAATCATGACTTTAAAATAAGCAAAACTTCGTATTTTGAGATTCGAAAAGGTCGTACCCTAACTTACGGGGTTTCGATTTTCTCGATAAATACAAATAAACGAATGTTTTTTAGCAAAATTTCTAAAATAATCTCGGGAATCAAGAACAATCGTATTCTAACTTACGGAGTATGATTTCTCCCTAATACCGAGAGAGTCAAATACCTTTCAATAAATAAACTTTTCGGTGTTTATTCTCGTATCGAGAATTCAAGACATTGTGTCTTAATTTACGGGACGTAATTCTTTTTCTCGATTAATGTGAAATACGCTCTTTTCTCAAAAAATTTCAGCATTTTAATAAGGGATCGTATTTTAAATATCATTCAAGTTTTTAATTCTCGACACTAAAACACTAATTAATCAACTAGGTACCAATTTTTGGGCGTTACGATGGTGCTAACCCTTCCTCGTACGTAATTGACTCTCGAATCCGTCTTTCTGAATTTTGTAGACCAAAAAGTATTATTTTAATAAATAGAACCATTTATTAAAAATAATTATTTTCTGAGGTGACCCGATCACACCTCATCAAAAAAAGGATTGGTGGCGACTCCCGTGTTTGTTTTTATTTTTAAAATTAAAGTCGACCCCGTTTTATCAAAAAAATGGTTTCGACAGCCGCCTTATGCCTTTATTTTAGGCATAATTGCTCCTTAAGTCCTCCTTTGTTCATTTATTAAGCCATTTAATCACTATTTCTTTAATTAGCAAGTTTTGCTCCTTTTTCAATTTAGTCTTTTTTAGTTAATTAACTATCGAAACGTTAAAATTTTCTAACGAAACTTTACTACTACCTTAATGACACTCCGTAAATAGTTATAAAAATATTTACAGCTTAGTTTGTAAAATCGAGGTCTCGATACCTCGTTTTTAAAACTAGTTAATCTAACAAATATTACTAAAGCATAATTCACTAATTCATAAGCCTTCATAAATTCCCAATCGACTCATAAACACTATATAATAATTTTACGAGCTCACTTGTCGGATTTAGTGGTCTCGAACCACTATTTCTGACACCACTGAAAATTGGATTGTTATAGGCCAGATGTTCTTGGAAAGGTTTCGAGCTCATAAGACAATAATGAGCACTCCTATGGGTTTGATGTTAATGAAACAAAGGGATGAAGAATCTTTGCAAGACCATGTCAAACGATTCCATACGACTACGTTAAATACAAAAAACTTAGAGGATCTGGAGAAGTTAAATCCGGAGAAGTGCGTTTTTGGTATAAGAACATGAAAATTTTTAGGCTTCCTAGTATCAGAGAGAAGTATAGAGGTGAACCCCGAGAAGATCCGGGCCATTTTGGATATGTCTCCCCTAAATACTATTAAAGACATTCAACACTTAATGGGGAAGGTGGTCGCACTCAACAGGTTTGTCTCTAGGATGGTAGATAAGTGCTTACCTTTCTAGCAATCCTTAAGAACTTCTTTTAGTTGGATAGAGGAGTGTCAAGATGCTTTTGAAAATCTCAAGCTATATATCACGTCTCCACCACTTCTGATGCCACCTCGAGTGTGAAAGACTATTTATCTTTATTTGGCAACCTCTGAAGAAATGGTAGCAGCAGTTTTGATTAGGACAAAGGGGGTTTGCCAATTTCCAATAGATTATATTAACAAGGTATTATAGAATGGTGAACAAAGGTACTCAAAGGCAGAAAAGCTCATGATGCGGTCATTGAAAGCACCAAAAATATCCTATCCCTAATAAATAATGAAAAAGAATAGTAAAATAGAAGTAAGGTCAAATCCTCAGGGACTGGATTTACACAATATCTTGTTCCGTGAAATCCCAGGCAAGATCTTGCCCAAGAAAACCTGCATTCCTAGAAAAAAATAAGAAAATAACAGAATTAAAGGTTTGGATCTGGAAACAAAAAAAAATAAAAACAGAATTAAGAATATTGAATCAAAAATTTGAGAAATTAAAAATAGAGTTGAGAGAAAGGAAATTTTTATGGGAGGTTCCAGCCTCCTGTTGCCTCGTTTCTCCTTGGGTTCAATCCTCGGCTTTAGATGATCCTTCCCAAACCAAATAAGCCAGTTATAGTGGAAGAGGATGCCTACGACCACCAGCTCCAAGGATTTAGACTTACGATTTAGTCGTACCTGACTCTAGCCAACAATCGCTTCTGTGAGATCGTCTTATGCTAGATCAAATCTTCTCAATGGCGAATCCCGCGCCATTTTGTCTTTTAGGCTCGCCAACCTCTAACGCAGTAAGCTAACGAACCGACTGTACAACATTCTCAAAATATACAAAGAGGCCGCCTTTGCATACGTTGAAAAGCTTACTTCTTAAGGGACATAGACGAAAGCGTCAGCCCCGTAATGCGGAGAAATGATGAATACTCGACGAGGAGGCTAAATACAGACTCTAAGCCTCAAGAACCCTTTTTGGGGAATATCGACAACCTTCGACTAGATGGGTTTAGTGGCTCATGGTTGTGGTGGAAAAGAAAATAAATAAAATAAAATAGAGATTTTATTTAAAGGAAATATGAGAAGAACAAAAGCCTAGACTTTTGGGTAGAAAGTGTTTACAGAAAAAGATAGATGTCTTTTGAGTCACTTCACCCCCTATTTATAGTGCTAGGGGAGATAGTCTAATCCTACTTAAACTCTCAAAAGATAAATACATTTAATTAAAGATAAATAAATATAAATAAAATTAAATCCTAAAATTAAATAATCCTTAATAGTTATCTTAATATTAATTATCCTAATATAATTAAAATAGAGTCAAATAGAATAAAATATATTCTTTTTGCATTTCAACCCTTGTTTTCTCCATGCTTGCACTTTTGGCACAAACTTTTTCTTGTGTCGCACATTGGCCCATTTTATCTCTAGATTCACGTTTTTGTCCCTAAATTTTGCTTTTGCCTCAAATTTAGTCCCTATGAGATAAAAGATCATAAATAGCTCAAATTAGCAGGATCATACTCAGAATAAGGATCATACTCAGAATAAATACATAATTAATACATAAAAATATGTTATTCTATAGTGTTATCAGCTCATCTTCACTTTAATAGTGGCAACTCAAATTGCAACCCTACTTTCAAGCTCATTATGTGACTGTCATGACAAATCAGCCCATCAAGGACATTTTGTCTAAAATAGATACTTCGGGTAGAATGATTAAATGGGGAATTGAATTGGCAGAGTTCAAAATAGAATATTCCCCAAAAATAGTGATCAAAGTTTAGATCTTAGCCGATTTTATGGTCGAATATTCTTTTAATAGATCACCAGCGTTGGATCTGGTACCTTAAGTGTAGTATTTTCGCCAATACACACTTGTAATTTTTTCGAACAGGTTGGTTAATAAAACAAATTCATTGATTACATTAATATACTTTTTATAATTGTCCTCACATGATTTTTGCATGTAAAGCAAAATAGAAGCAAATGTTGCTCATTAGTTGTCTAATGTTTAACTAATACTAAGCGGTATTACGTGGCCGGATCGTAATATGGAAAGAAAACTTGTATTAGTAGATAAATTTAAACATGTATTTAGTCTAATCAAAATTAAGTAAACAAATTGAAAGACTAATATGTCGTCTATCAAGTCCAATTGGGGAGATGTCTTGTCTTGGGCATTGGATAAGACCTAAGCAGAATAGATCTTAAATCTGTTTATGGACTTATTCACTTGTGACATTCATTGTGTGACATACCTAAATCCTAAGTAGATGGCGAACTATGTATGCTTGACTCGTACACTATGATGTAAGTAAAAACCTGAGTTCAAATAGATAAGGAACCGAAAGTTGGTGCGTTGGGTGTATGACTTCTATAGTATGTATCGTCATTCACAATAGTGGAATTCATATCCCAAAACATGGGTAAATGATATCCTCTTGTTGGCATTACATGGTTGATAAAAGGTAAACGTAGCCATGGGTCGTCCGTCTTTGTGATGGATGACTTGATCACTATTTGATAATGATTGACTTTTCATGAAGGAAGATGTAATGGTTACCATGAGATAAAATAGGACCATATTGGGAGAATTGATATTATCCCAAAGAGATCAATGATATCTTATGAAGGTAACACACTTATGACAATTTCATTGGACGAGCACTGAGTAGTTGCTTTCGTAATGGTTTGTCGTTGAAGAGAGTTCAATCACGATACTATAGTGGAATGACTTCATGACTAAATGAGTTTATAATTAATAGGCAAAAAGTCGAAACTTAATTATAACATTAAAAGGGTGACAACCCTAGTAGAAATACAGGGGTAATTCGTTCAATCCTCTCCTACTCTAAGTAAAATATTGTTTTTCTATTTAAAATAAACCTCTACAACTTTATAAAGGGTCTACGTTGTTTTCCTATAAATAGATGGCACCGGTAGAGCTATTTACACAACTTTTGAGAGATTGTTATTATGCCAGAAAATAAAGAAATTTTATTCTTAATTTATAAATATATTTTTTCAGAATAACAATTTTACCAGTTTTTATTAAAGAAGAGAAAATTTTTGTTTTCACCCCAAAAGGAAAAATTTTTCTAGTTCTATGTTTTGATTCAATTGGTTTGAGTCTGCACTCAAAGTAG
Organism: Gossypium hirsutum; assembly: GCF_007990345.1. Classification (NCBI taxonomy): domain Eukaryota; kingdom Viridiplantae; phylum Streptophyta; class Magnoliopsida; order Malvales; family Malvaceae; genus Gossypium; species Gossypium hirsutum. Next base: position 8,123,967 of record NC_053449.1, read on the forward strand.
TTTGTGGTATGAGAATAGCGAAGAAAATTGTTTGGTTGAAAGTCAGAAAACATCAAGGATCCGCTTATCTGAAAACATATGTACGAATTCAGTTAAGGTTTATTGCTATAAATATCACAAATCGGGTCAGTTTTCAAAATTTTAATTTTCTGCTGTGTAAGAAAATCATTTTCAAACTGAGTTTTTAAAAGAAACTGTCCAAAATGATAAATACTTAAAAAATGATAAAAATTTAGAAAATTATAAAAGAAACTAATAGAAAATATTTAAAAAATAAATAAAATAGATAATTTTTAAAAATGAGGTTTAAAAATATTTTTAAACAGTCCAAAATTTCTCTTTGTGGATTATTTGTATAGAAATATCTAATACATATTCTTTAAAAATATAAAAAAAATAAACATTAAGCAAATTTGTTGATTCTCTAGTTTTTGCCTCTTCTGCTTCTTAACAAAGCTTTTTCATTATAAAAATAAAATTGGAATATAAATTTATTTTATGGTTTGAGTTTTGAAAATTAACTTAAATGAGTTGAAATTTTGAATTGAGTTTGAAAAATAAAAGGGTAAACTATACAGTTAGTCACCTAACTATTAGTATGTTTCTGCTTGATCACCAAACTATAAAAAAATTCATTTTCATCACTTTCATTGTCATTTCTTTTTGTTTTAGTCACCCTTCGTTAAATCATTAAAAGAAATGATGACATGGCTTTTTAAAATTGGTATAATTACACATTTAATACTCAACATTTACATGTTGTATCCTATGCAACGGTCAACAAGTGATGTTCATATTTCTTGTACATGAATGTACCATCAATTTGGACTAGTGGTCTACAATACCAAAATGCTTCAATGCATGGCTTTAATGCCCAAAAAAGATGATGGAAATTTCTTTTGCCTTGGACCATTCTACTTCCATGATACGCAAGTTCCGTTAGCAAATCGATGACGGTACCTAAGACATATTGATTCAGTACAGCCAACCATTACCACATATCATTATATGATTTATCTTACTCATTATGCATTTTTTACTCTGTCTTCTGTCTTGCAACTTATGATTTGTAGTAAGACATGGTGTAATCATCATAATCACTACAGATATTAGCAATAAAAAATGGCATGACAATCCGAGTATTCGCTTTCACCATAGGCAAGATAAGATCAAAATCCAATTTTAGATGATTCTATGACATACCTCAAACAACATAAATATGTGGAGCATCATATTTTTTATCGTCCATAATCTTGTTTTCTTTTTCACTGATGTCATAATTTTCCAGAGACATCTATTGTCATGCATTGCGCACTTCACCTCATTTATTTCACTCGTGATTTTGTAACATGGAAATTGTCCCCATGTTTTATGTTATACCGTTTCACTGCAACAACAATAGCATATTTGGAGGAAAACTCCATTCCAACTTGTAAATCGCCAAAATTTGTAGAAGAATTCACATTATTCGATCTTCTATATAGAAATTCTAGAAATTCCAACCCATATTAAGCATTATTGTTGACATTAAGTATGTGGGATGGAAGTTCATATGCCGTAAAATCTAGTTGGGTTTCTCTAGCATTGCTCGAACCTTCATTGTCAGAATCACTCCCCTCTAGTTCAGTAGCAATGGCCCTTGGTTCATAAATTAATGCAATTTCTGAACCATCAGGCCCGGACTCTTCAATTGGATCATCATTGATTTCAACTTCCTCTCCATTCTCAACCTCTTATTCGTTTTCAACCCCAGTTGTTAAATCATGTACCAAATTAGAGTCCCTTTATCGGTGCAGGTGGTAAGGAGAACATCATTTGTTATCGACAACCCTATGTTAAAACCAATACTTACAGATTGTCCACCTGTGTAACTTGGTGACATACCTGAATAAGTGTCCAACATAGGACATTGACGTTTCGAAGTTGAAATCAATGGCACTCACAAAATGTCATCGAGGTCTTTGTGTTTGGGTTACCAACTAACCCCAACTGTATGCCAAAGTTGCAATTGGAAGTTGAAACTAAGGAATGTCTTCCCATTAATGATTTTGGCATTCTCTAATGCAAGTTTTGCAACAACGCCGTGAAACCATTGCACAACATGTGGTTGTACTTGCTACTTCTTATTCTAAAACAAATTAACTAAAACTTTTGTCGAACTTAGACCACCTTCCTCTACTTTGACAAACTGCACATATAAACTCTAGTATAGCATATCCAGTTGAACAAATGCATATCAAGCATTAACTCGTCACCCGTGTTGCCTTTAAGCTCAAATGTATCATATCTTACAGGGGTCATTGACGTTAGATATCTATATTTCAAGCTGAAAATTTTCCTCCAGCTTGAAGTTGAGACTTTCCTTCTAATTATTGACAAAAACTCGTTTAGTTTGATGCTTCAGTTGAAAGTCAATTTTGTAGATTAGGCGGATAAAAAGACGACCCTCATTTCAGTGTCACAAATTTGACCATCGTAATAAATAACAGCTCTAATTCGTTTACTCATATTTGCCAAAAACCCATGTTTCATTTGTTTAAATTTTAAAAAAAATTATATTGAAAAATAAATACTCATTAACCAAATTAAAACAACGATACCAAATTTACTTGAACTAATTTACTTTGTTGGGTCGATTTTCCAATTTCATATTTCTAACATCAACAATCTGCTCCTCAACATGCAAATCTTCTGCTCGAAAGTTAACTTTGAAAATCTTTCCATATCAACCTTCAGCTTTATAGGAAAACTCTTCCACTGGATATGAAACATTCTTCAAAATGTTAGAAAAGATCGACTCACAAATTAGAAAAAAAAATGCTTTTAACAGAAACTTTCTTCTTTTTTTTTTTTGAATAAAACCCAATTGATGTCATAAATACTTGGAGAAGAAACCAATTACAACCAACCATCCGTGTAGCCCAACCACTGAGTACCTAAGCGGCGCCTGGGGGGTACAAGAAGAGTTCTCTTTTAAAGATTTACAGCATGTTTGGTTCGCTGTAATAGATATACCATTACGCCCCGATTACGCGCCTATTACATTACCGACCTATTCCGGCGTTTGGTTTGCTGTAATGCCCATTACGCGCCTATTACATTACCGACCTACTCCCCAAATTCTCTGCTTTTGTATTCCCTTCCCAAATCGACGATTAGCCTACTACGTCCGTCTTCCCAAATCAGTCTCTGTTTTACCCTCCCTCCCTACCCGAAATCGACCTCCACCCTCTCCCTCCCAACATCAACAGAAGCTGCCAGCAAAGTCAGGTCCACCGATTCTCCCACGTTTCCCTTCCAGAGGTAATTTCCCTTTCCCTTCCATCGATTTCTACTTCTTCTTTTTTATCTGTGATTCATTTATTATCGTTCGATTTCTGCTTCCAGCGGTAATTTCTCTTTCCCCTAAAATCAATTTTTGTTCGCTTCTTCTTCTTCTCGTTCGTTTCCTTCTGCGATATTGATTCTTTTCTTATGATTTCCATTGGGCTTTGATTTTACTATTTGTATTGCATGTTTGATTTTCTTATTTGATTTCCTTGTTAACCCCTTGGCTGATAAAAAAAGATCAGATTTCTTGTTTGCTGTTCATGATTAGTAATACTAACAAGGTTTGGTTTAGAATACTGACTTTATAGGAGTTGATACCAAAGCTTGATCTTGCTAAGAAACATATATCATCTCAACTCCATGTAAATTTGCCAGATATCGAAGTAAGAAATTTATTTTTTATTTGTTGTAATGAATTTCTTTATTATTTTTTTATATTAAGTTTGTGTTAGTATTGCATGCTCGAGTTGTACTTTTGTTTTCTTAAAAGGAGACTTTTTCACACAGGTTAGACAATTAGTTGCAACTGCCATCATTTTGAAAGGACTAGGTGCTATTCTGTTTGTATTTGGCCATGGATTCGGAGCCTTACTCCTGGTTAGAATTTCATTTCATTCCGATTATTATTTCAATTACATTTGGACTAAAAAGAAAGTTTGAAACTGCAGCTAAGAGTTTCTTCTGATTCTACTTTTATGTCTCATTTAATTTTCTTTTTCTTTTGTCATAGTTTGTCTACTTGTTAGTTAGCACACCACTTCTCTATGACTTCTACAACTATCGTCCCAATGAACCCCAATACTCTGTTCTGCTTGGTGATTTCATGCAGGTATTTAGAAATGCATACATACCTATTGTGTTGTTCCTAGGGATTGCAATGTCTGAACTTCATTGATCTTTCTCTTTTAATCAATTGCAGTGTGTTGCGGAATGTGGTGCATTAATTTTCTTTGTGGGGATGAAGAACTCGATGCCAAAGAGGCAACTAAGGAGGAAGGCCCCGAAGCAAAAAAGCTACTTAGATGTATTCAAAGAAGTAAAATTTTGGCAATCTCCAATAATGTCCATGTTTCTTTTATTTTTTGAAGCTTTGATTTTTTTAAAAAAATTCCAATGAAATGATGCTAGCTTTCCCTTGGGTTTTATTTAAACTTCTTTCTTTCAAATGGGAAGCTTGTTTTTGTGGCCGTGTTTGATTGGGTTTTGGGTTTATTATTGTCAACGCTAATAGCATCAGTTGTTGGTTTCATTATTTGAGATTTATTAGTATGATTTGGCACATGGAAATTATTTTTTCATTGGATGGTAGCTTGTTGAAAATGATTTTATGCAAATTATATGCTTTAGGATTATACTTAAGACATGGACATGTTTTCATTTCAATTTGGGTTAATTACCTTGGTTACAAAACTTTTGTCCCAGAGGAAGGATATCCTTTTATCAGTAGCAATTATTTTGTTTTCCTTTTTTGTGATAACCAAACTTTTTTTTTAATGTGAATTTTGCCTGTGAAATCTTGTGCTTCCTTGACTTCTATGCTGTCTTCTGTCACCTCTGATGATGAATTTGGTGAGTAATGGAATATATCTTTTGCCTAATTGCAAATTGCTTTAATCAAGTATTTCTCATGCGTATTATTCTTATATACAGATAGTGAGGAAGAAAGTAGCGAGGATGAGGAACTTCCTGTGGCTGCTGAAAACGGTTAGTTCTCTTTGTGTACTGGAATTTAGTATCAATAATTGAAGATTCTACTAATTTGCACTTTCAACCTGCAAACATTTTCTTCTATTACAGGAAAAGCTAAGACAGATGCAAAAACAGCCAAAGCTAATGCTGGGAAACCTGATGCTGTAAAACAAGCTGTCAAGATAGCAGAACCAAGCAATAACAAGAAAAATGAGGACGATGATGATGATAGTGATTCCGAGGATGGAAGTGGTTCTGATGATGAAGATGATTCCGAGGATGAAGACGAAGAGGTTCTTTTCTCAAAACTAAGCAAAACCATAATTTCATAATGAATGCTTTCCATTTGTTCTGAGTGGTGTTTTGTTTGATATGACTTTAATTTTATTGTCAGTGACTTCAGTTTGATAATTTTGAAGGATTTGTTTTTCTCTAGTTGAAGTAGTGATTTAGAAATTTGGATTGAGTTTTTCTGTTCTTCTGGACAGATGCCTGTGGATGAAAGTTCAGATGAGGATGAGGAGACACCTAAGAAGGTACATTTTGTGAGTTCTAACTGGTACTTGATTGTTCAATCTGACCTGATTCAGTTGATGTAAATTTATGTCTCTGGATTTCCAGGTTGAGTCGAGCAAAAAGAGACCAGCAGAAGCTGCAACACCTGTTTCTGCAAAGAAGGCCAAACCTGTTTTATCTGTTCTTTATTAACTGAAACATTTGTATATTGAATCGGTTGCCCCTTCTCTATTTTCCATGACAATTTACTTGTGTTCAAAAAAAATTGAGGGGTTTAAATCAAAAACTTCTATTTCCTTGTTTGGAATATTAATATTTGATGCAACCATTTATGTATTTAATAATGGAGCTAGAAATTGCTTATGATATGATCAAAATTCACGAGATAGGTTGGATTTATATTACATTTAAGTGTCAGGATCACAAGCTTTGCTTTTTATTGCAATTCAAATAATTGCATCTCTCTATTATCTCTTTATATATGTTGTTGTTCCACTTGGAGTCATGAATTTGTATTTGGAGTGGATGTTTTGAAGATTTAAAAATGGTTCAACCTCAATCAGCCGGTAAAAGTACTCTGAAAGTCCCTGAATAGAAGATGAAACTGATTCAGATATGTATTGTAGTTTAAAAATAATAAAATAGATTATACAATATTTTTATAACATTATATATTATGATTTTAGTAAATTTATATCAGAATATTTAATATTAAGAATTTTATTAAATTATATTTAATAATAATTATGTAAAATTATATTTTATAGTATTATATATTATGATTTTAGTAAATTCATATAAAAAAATTTAATATTAAGAATTTTATTAAATTATATATTTTTATTAAATTATATTTAATAATAATTATGTTAAATTATATTTTATAGTATTATATATTATGATTTTAATAAATTCATATAAGAATATCTAATATTAAGAATTTTATTAAATTATATATTTTTATTAAATTATATTTAATAATAATTATGTTAAAATTATATTTTATAGTATTATATATTATGATTTTAGTAATTTAATATTAAGAATTTTATTAAATTATATATTTTTATTAAATTATATTTAATAATAATTATGTTAAAATATGATTAAATTATTTATTATTTATATTAATAATCTTATTAAAATTTAATAACAATAACAATAATCATTTACCTAAATAAATTTCTATTAGGGGTATTCTAATATTTTAGTTTTTTCCCTTATGCTATTACACCTCCATTCTATTCAACCAAACACAAGAATACTATTACGCCTCTATTCCATTACATTCAACCAAACAATTGAATTGTTATTACGCCTCTATTCCATTACAGCGAACCAAACGTGCCCTCAATTGACGAACTTTTTATCGCATTAAGTTGTTTAACTTTTTTTTTTTAAGTACAAGGCCTAGAACCCAAAATTTGGCACCAAAACCAGAATTTGGCCTTAAACTTTATATTTTTGGTTTATTACAAACAAGTAATGACAATTTTAAAATGCAAGTAAAAATTAATAACAATTTTAATAAAAAATCGACTAAATGATGACACCATAAGAGGGACTGACGCCATTATCGTCCCTAAATTTTATCATTATTATTTTATGCAAATATTCCAAGTTTAACTTATGTGAACTCTCAAAAAATCCAAAAAAATTGTTCAAAGAAAATTGAATCAATTGTTACATGTTACTCTACCTTCAAGGTATTCAAATTTCATCAGATTATAAAAATAAAAATAAAAATATGATGGTAGCTCAAGCCTGCATGAGTTTCTTCATCATCCAATCCCCTAGTTTACATGCATTTTGCATAGAAATAAAAATGAAGGGCATGCAACTAGCTTTCACATTTCATTATTAAATTAATTTGAGAGCTTTATAATGTTCCAAGCTGACCTGAGTGGCACTTTTTATATGGTCTTGAATGACTTTTTATCAACCCAAAACTTCATTGTATTTAAAAACGCAATCGTATAGCCGTCCTCCGAGAAACTGGGCTACCTCGGGATGTTTTACCTGCAAATTGAATATACATGTCAAACTACATAAAAGTTCTGCAAATGCCTGAAATATTGCAAAAGCAATGTATATAGAGGTGGAACTTTTACCATTCCGATCTTGAGTGAATCACACTTGAACTGAGCATAAAGATTAGTCTCTATTCCGCGACCCTGTAATATACATATAAAGAAACCGAATATCTTAGTTGCTAACAGTTGATCGACAAGGATTAAATCTGAGCATAAAACACAGAAGCAACCTAAATCATAGTCAGCAGCACATTTGACCTATTCCACCAAATACATGATGAAGGTTGAACAAGTTAAACACTAACACAATCCTAAGCAATAGATTATGATCAAGTTAGACAATAGATAATGCTATTTGAATAGCCGGGGTTTGATTTCGGTTCTTGTTGCATTCTCAAAGTCACAAGGCAAAGGAAGAACACTTTTTACGTGAAATCTGCTGGATTATGAGAAAAACCTACCATGCCTTCCAAAATAACTAGGTCTGCATCACTTGCCAGGTAGGCGAGCTCTTGTGATACTCTCGTAAGATCAATAACCTGCAAAAACAAGAAGAGGCTGTTACTTTGATAACCAATGAAAGCTCTTTATCAAGTTTGGATGCATTAGGCAAAAATAGCATATCTTACCGGCAAATCGTTACCAGAATTGGCAATCAAAAGATTTGAAGTATCAACACCAATAAGCTTACCACTTTCATCCTTCAGCTGGTAAAAATAAGCATTCAATATGTTAGAGATGAGAGGGAAAAAAGCATAATAATCATAATCTAGAACTGTTTCTCTTTCTATCACCTTCGATATAATTTCAATCAATTCGGGATAAGTTACATCATTGATGGAAGGCAAGTCATTAGCTGCCAACACAACCTGAGCAAAGAGGAAAAGATTACAAACATAATTCTATCTGATCTTTTATAATGAATATCTAATACCAGTGGAACGATGAAATCTCAGTGATCAGGGTTCAATCTCTTGCTTACTATATGAAATAACGACCACAGTTAAGTGCAAGGACTAAAGTTATATACTAAGCGTATCAACATAATAAATATATCTAAGACAGACTTTAAGATTGTTGAAACCAATAATGAAAGTGAAGAACTGATAACAGGCGCACATATAAGACACATGTATATATTCTTTAAATGAGTATATGAAATACTTTTAGATTTTAATTGCAAACCTGGGTTCCACGCTTTAGCAACTCTCTTGCAAATGGCAAAATCCCCAAGATCACATCTGCACCAGAGTTATCTACAAAAATGACTGCCTGCCATTGCAATATCAACTTTCAATTTTATTGAAAAGTGAATTGCAAAGAGAAAAGATGTCTTAATATATATACATTACATAAGAAGGACTTGCCTTTTTCCAAGATTTTTTGTTCCATTTTGCTTTAAAAGTGTCTAAGTCATCAATGACCCAAGGTCGAGGAACAAGATTTTGACAACTAGCCAAAAAGGACATTCCATCCCTTGAGAAAACCTCAGCAAGCTTCCAGAGGTAAGGTAAAATAGTACATAAGAAAAGTAAGTACCACTGCAAAAGTTATCCTATTCGGTATACTTTAATTCAAAAAGATTATAAATGCCACAGAAAGTATCTAAATCAGAACACATGAAACATGTTATACAATCATAGTTCATCCATGGGAAAAGATGATCATGACAACCAGCAAAAATAAAAAAGAACCCTGATCCAAATGGAAAATGTTTCAAAGACGGAGTGGTTTAAGAGAGCACGAAAAATGCAGGACAATTTACGCTGCAAGAAATCCAGATAGAGCCAAGAGATTATTATGGTTCAAGTTGCTTATCTCAGATAGTTTGGATTAAAAAATGCCTGATGGAGATGAGTAAAAAACATTAAGTTTGTAACTAGACCAACAAATACAATCTGCCAGTTATTGTGAGTGTAAATACTTTTTGACAATTACGGTGATTGGTGAGATGAATATCACATAGTGATTGATCTACCTGTGCAGAACCAAGATCGAATATGTTTCCAGCAAATATTCCTCTAACTAGATTCTCAAGGCGCTTCCCACCATCTTCAATATCATCATTAAGACGAACTACTTCCGGAAATAGGGAGATAGCCTTGGTATTCTCTTCATCCTATTGCAAATTTACCAAAGAAGAACAGTGTTCATAAAAATGTGAACAGCATATAACACTGGCAATTATATATCTTAACACCTGACACCTCCACTGACCTCCATCAAGTATCAACTATTCTTACATTGCAAGTTGGACAAACCGTAAAATGATTATAACATAATCACTACCTTCATCTACAATGTTCGTTATTGTTTGTTATTCTTTGAAGAATCATCAGTTTACCAAAAAGGAAATAAAATTACCAGTATTGTTCATGCAAGCTGATGTGTTTTCACTCATCAAAATTAGAAAGTTAAAAAATGGAATTCTGACTACTTGCGTTTAAAAAAACAATTTTTATCATTACATGAACTTAAATACTCACTTTGACTTTCTTGAATATATCTCTAAACCCCAGTTCTCTAAGAACCTGTTCACGAAGTCGGCAGAGAAGCTACAAAACCACAAAACTATCATGAGGACCACATTGAATATCTTCAAGAAAAAACCATTCTGAAATCCATAAAATTGACATAGAAATTAGTTTTGAAAAAGAATCTGACTTACAGTACAATCAGGTGGCCCGCCATGGCTTTCTGGATCTTTCTTTATGTCATCAAGTATATCAGCATACCTTCCACAGCATTAAGCAAAAAGAATACACAAATGTGATAAGAAATACTGAAGGAAACAGTTGCACAAGCTTATGACTTATGAGCAACCAATGCATTTGATGGAGGAACCATCAAAATTTGCATAAAGAACATGTTCACAGATGAAACCAAATGAACTTTAAAGGAATCGTACATAGAGATATAGAGGGCGCAAAAGTAGGTCTTCTTTTTTAATATGTCAAATGAAGAAATATATTGTTTACATTTATTTAACAAAATAGGTCAAATTGACAAGAGGATGCCATCCGTTGGAAAAAAAAGGTTCTACTATCTTTTCTAGAGGTTTTTGAAAGTTTCACTAGTCCAATACAGTACAGTTAGAAGTACAATACAGGTACAAATATATGTCCGACCAATTACAAAGTAGAATCCAATCAGTATAACGCACAGCAGAAGAAGAACCAGGCAAAGCTGGACCGATTCGGAAAGAACCCGACTACGTTTCCAGAGGCTTTTTGTGCCATTCTACTACCTAAAATAGCTGAAAATGCCATTCAATAATGACATTTCTCTCCTTTACCAATTTGACCTATTTTACTAAAAAAGCTTCAAACTTAATTCGTTATTTTAAAATGTATTTTAATTTGATATATGTACATATGTGTATATAAAAGAAATAACCAATACCTTTGAGCAAATTTCTCAGCTTTAGTTGGAGCATCAACCACGGTAGTATCGCTCTCAGCTCTCTTCCTGCAATAAAATGTAGTTATGAGCAGAATCGTACGGAAAAAATTATCCTTTTAGTTTACCATTATCGCCTAATGAACAGCAATGCAATTCGATTAGAATTTAGAAAGAAAACGTAAAAATCATCAAATAATAGTATATAACAAAAATGAACAATCATTAGAACCGAAGAACTTAATGGAAGAATCTCAAATTATCCAATTTTCCAGGAAAAGAAAGAACAAAATTATTCTTAAAAATAATAATAATAATAATAGCATACTAGCATAAAAGAACCATCATTAGAACCGCCGAACTTAGAACCTCAAATTACCCAATTTTCCAGGTAAAGAAAGAACATAAATTATTAAAAGATTTAAAAAAAAGAGTAAAATCACAAATAATAGCATAGTAACATAATAGAACAAATTAGAACCTAAGAACTACTTAAAAGGGATAATCTCAAATTAACCATTATTACTGGGTGAAAAAATAAGATAGAAATTCAAAAGAAAAAGAAAAAGAGTGGTACTTGAAGGAGGGAATGGAATTGCGGAAAAGGTCGATCCAGGCAATTTCAGTAGGGGTAGCCTTTCGAGGATTATCGGAAGGGAATCTGTAAGGAATGGTGCATGCCCTGTAGTTGGATTCGATGGGCGTAGTCAGCAATGGAAATGCCACCATCGCTGAATCGCTCTCCATTCCTTCCTTTCTCTGTGTTGGGAATATCAAAAAAATAATAATAAACGCAACGAAAACAAGCTCCACCCACGAAGCTCGTTACAAGTTTTCTTTTCTTTTCTTCTGTATATTTTCTCTCTCTGATAGGGATAAAGTAAAATCAATACTTTCAACAGTTAAGGGTGGCTTTGTGTTTTTTTCATCTCATATTTAATTTCACTGCTACTATTTTTTTACACTAAGGGAAAGTAAATGTACTGTTTATCTAAACTCACCTTTAAATCATCATCGTTCTAGATAACGAAACTAAATGATCTAATAAATGAAAATTTTAATGAAAATGTCGGTTAATTAGTGTAGGCAAAGAAATAAGTTATACAACTATAATTTTAATGATATAGTAATTTAAATGAAATTTTTTAAATAATTTAATTATTATTTTGTGGCTTTTTAAAATTAAATAATTAAAACTTAAACTTATAAATAATAATTTACTGAGTATAATTTATTTTATTTATTTGGAAAATATTTACTTTTTTAAATTAATCCTCGTAAACATTTAAAAATTAATTTGATGAAATAACATTATTAAGAGTGTACATGAGAGTTTAATAACATTTTAAAAGTTAAAATATGCTAAGATATTCTTTGATAAGGGTGTACATATTTTAATTAAAACCGAATTAATTAATTGAATAGAACTAATTTAATTAATCGATTAATCATCAAAATTAATTTAATTAAAAGTCAATTAAAGGTATTATAAAATTTTGATTATAGATTGATTCCGTTCTAAAACAGATAATTAATTAAATTAATCAAAATTAATATTAAATAGTATATATCTATAAGCCCAATATTTAAATCAAATCGACCTATAATTATTGATATAATAAGTCAAAAGGAGAAAATATATATATCATGGAAGATAATATTAATATAATGTTGCCATGGACAGTGTTTTTATTGTAATGTTTGTATTTTTAATTTAGTGCTGTGATTGCGTTATTTTTTTGTTTGTTTTTTCTTCTGAATTCTTAGAACTAAAACAAAGGAAAAAAAAAATATTATAATTGCATTTGTTTGATTATTTTACTAAAAAAGGTTCATTTCTTATTTTATTTACGGAAATAGGTTACTTTAAATTTTATTTATTAGAATAGGCTAAAAAACAAAAAACGCGTCTATATAGGCGCGCTTTAAGGGAAAATTTTAGAAAAGCGCGTCTCTGGGGGAGTGTTGTTGCCATGTCAGCATAAAACGCGCTGACGTGGACGAGCTTTCCTAACATGGCAAAAGCGTTCCCCAGGGACGCGCTTTAACCCATGTCTTTTTTCTAAGGTGGGTTATTTATAAATTAAGGTTTAGGTATTTAAAATAAATAAATTAGGATTTACAGATTTTTTAAAATAAATTTATGTTTAGGGTTTTAGAGGTTTTGTAATAGTTTCAGGGATGAGTTCTGAAAAATTATTTTGACGAGATTGATTTTTTTGTTCAATCAGCAAAAGTACTAAAAAAAGCTTCCAGCTGAACACTATTTTTCTACAATAGTTTCTAAAAAATAATTTTGAGAAGATTGTTCTAAAAAAATAGTGTCAAAAACGCTTCAAGCAGGATGCACTGTGTAGTTAAAAAAATTCCACCTAGGCGCTTTTTTTCTACAGTAATTTCTGAAAAATAATTTTGAGAAGATAGTTTTGAAAAAATAGGGTCAAAAATGATTTAAGCAGGATACACTTTCAGCAAAAGTACTAGAACAAACTCCCACATAGACGCTATTTTTCTACAGTAGTTTCTGAAAAAATAATTTTGAGAATATGGTTCTAAAAAAAAGTGTCAAAACGCTTTAAGTAGGATGCACTATCAGCAAAAGTACTGAAAAAAGCTCCCCCCTGGATGCTATTTTTTTACGGTAGTTTCTGAAAAAATAATTTTGAAAAAATGGTTCTAAGAAAATAATGTAAAAAACGCTTCAAACAGGATGCACTGTCAGCAAAAGTACTAAAACAAGCTCCAAGTTGGACGCTATTTTTCCACAGTAGTTTCTGAAAAAATAATTTTGAAAAGATGATTTTGAAAAAATAGTGTCAAAAATGCTTCAAACAGGATGCACTATCAGTAAAAGTACTGAAAAAAGCTCCCACATAGATGCTCTTTTTCTACAATACATCATGCTTGAACTTAAGCTATAAATGAGTCAAATTTCATTCTCATGTTGCGTAAGTTATAGCAAGAGAAATTAGAGAAGTTCAGAAGAATAGAAATTGAAGGAGTTCAGAAGAATATAAATTGAAGAAGTTGAGAAGGTATAGGTTGGCTTATCGTATTAATGTTTATACGAATCATTATATTTTTGCATTATATTTTTTGTTTTGAATTTCTTTCGACAGATCATTTGGTTGAAAATGAGTGAACGTATTAGTGTTGTTATTTACTACGACGGTGAGGTCCGTGATACCGAGAACAGTGTTGTTTTTTTATCAGAGAGTACAACGCAAATGGTATTTAACCAGAACATAGATTTGACAGAACTTCGTAAAAGAATTATATAACAGCCCGTTTTCAGTGAAATCGAAACAATAGTTTCGTGACCAAAAAATTGAAGTCAAAAAATTTATTATTATTATTATTTTATGGTCTACGGTATGATAGAAATGCCGTATAAAAAGTTCGTTAAGAAATTTTTACCATTTACATGCTTAACATTGATTGACACTACGATGGATGAAACAAACTTTACACTTCTGATACTGTTTTCAAAAAAAATATCTGTTAATAAACACTGGAACTGTAAACTGATGCATAAAACTATTAATACTGATAAAATGCAATTAGACAATGAGCACCAGAGATACTCGCAGACGGGGTACTAGAGGCCAAGGTAAAGCTGTAGAGGGGCTCGAGCTTAGTCTTCGTCATCGGGCAGTCTGCCAAATTTGGATACGAGTGAGACGCCAATGTCGTCTGCTACTGAGACTGGGTCTCAAGATCGCATAGCTGGGGATGATGCATTGTCTCAGGCTATGCTAAGGATTTTGGAGAGGGTCGTTGGGCCCAATACTGGATTTAGAGGTAGAGGGTCGATTACGGAATGACTCCAGTACAATAGAGCTGAGCTTTTCAGGGGTGTCACTAGGGTCACCCTAATGTGACCGAGTATGAGGCTAAGTTTTTGAGACTGAGCCGTTATGCGCGAGGTATGGTGGCATTTGAGTATGAGCGATGTGTCTGTTTTGAGGATGGCCTCAGAGATAATTTGAGAGTTTTGATATCCCCGCAAAGGGAGTGAGATCTTTCTGCCCTGGTTGAGAAGGCGAAAATCGCCGAGGAGGATATGAAGGTAGTAATGATCGAAGAACTTCAGAACTACTTATCTAATGTGATCTCTGCACTGGTGGCAGAGAAGTTGATTCATAAGGGATGTGAGGTATTCTTGGCCTATGTAAGTGTTTCAGATTCTAGGGGCTCTACAGTTAAGGATATCAGAAAGGTAAATGATGTTCTGGACGTATTTCCTGATGAGTTATCGGGTTTACCTCTAAATTGTGAAGTGAAATTTGGGATAGAGCTCTTTTCTGGTACAGCTCCGGTGTCCATGGCTCCCTATCATCGAAGGAGCTTGTGGAGCTTAAGGCTCAGATTCAAAAGCTTTTAGATCGTAGGTTCATCTGCCCTAGTATGTCTCCGTGGGGAGCACTGGTTCTATTTGTAAAGAAAAAAGATGGATCCATACGTGTGTGCATCGACTACAAGCAACTGAATAAATTGACCATTAAGAATAAGTACCCCCTACCGTTTAACCAGTTTTGAGGAGCTTCGATTTTTTCTATGGCTGACCTTCGATCTGGATATCATCAATTAAGGGTTAAGGAGCATGATGTTCATAAGACGGCGTTTAGGACTCGTTATGGTGACTACGAGTTCCTAGTGATGCTATTCGAATTGACTAATGCACCGGCAGCTTTCATAGATTTAATGAATAGAGTGTTCTAACCTTATCTGGATCGGTTTGTGATGGTATTCATCGATGACATACTGGTTTACTCGAGGACTAAAGATGAGCATGATGAGCACCTTCGGTTTGTGAGGGTTTTTCATTGATTGCAACACCCTTGACTAAGCTGCTACGTAAGGGTGTGCCGTTTAACTGGACTAATACACAGCAAGAAAGCTTTGAGAAGCTCAATACTGCATTGACTAATGCCCCTGTTCTGATACAGTCGGAGCTTGAAAAGGAATTTACTATTTATAGTGATGCATCACATGCCGGTTTGGGATGTGTGTTGATGCAGGATGGTAAGGTGGTAACCTATGCATCTCGTCAGCTTAAGAACCATAAGGCGAATTATTTGACGCATGACTTGGAGTTGGCCGCTGTGGTATTCACACTAAAAATTTGGCGGCATTATTTGTATGGTGAGAAGTGTATCATCTACACTGATCATAAGAGCCTCAAGTATCTCCTCACTCAGAAGGAGCTTAATCTTAGGCAGTGTAGAAGGATTGAGCTACTTAAAAACTATGACTGCACCATTTAATACCACATTGGTAAGGCCAATGTAGTGGTTGATGCACTGAGCCGTAGGGCTATAACTGATTTGAGGGCGATATTTGCTCGCATTAGTTTATTTGATGAATGGTAGTTTATTAGCCGAGCTTCAAGTGAAGCCGTCGTAGATTGAGCAGATTAAAGGTGAGCAGTTAGAGGATGAGTTATTAGGTCTTCGATTCCGGCAAATTGAGAGTGGTAATACTACGAATTTTAGACTAAATAGTGATGGGGTATTCTATTTCTATAGGAGAATTTGTGTTCCGAATTATACTGATTTGAGACAGGCCATACTGAGAGAGGTGTATAGTAGCCCTTATGTTATGCATCTTGGCAAAAATAAGATGTACCGAGATCTCTATGAGTTATATTAGTGGTCAGGGTTGAAACGTGAGGTTACTAATTTTGTGGGTAGATGTTTGACTTGCCAGCAAGTTAAGGCTGAGCATCAATTACCTTTGAGTTTGCTGCAGCCAGTTAAGATTCCTCTTTGGAAATGGGAGCGCTTAACTATGGATTTTGTTAATGGGTTGCCTCTAACACCCACTAAGAAGGATTCAATATGGGTCATCGTGGATCAATTGACCAAGTCCGCTCACTCTATACTGGCTCGTACTATTTATTCTCTATACAAGCTGACGAAGTTTTATATTTCTGAGATAATAAGACTGCACAGAGTACCGGTTTCGATCACCTCTGATAGGGATCCTCGTTTCGCGTTTTAATTTTAGAGGAAGTTACATGAGGCTCTAGGTTCAAGGTTGGACTTCAGTACTGCATTCCATCCTCAAATTGATGGTCAGTCTGAGAGGATGATTCAGATACTGGAGGACAATTTGAGGCGCTATCGCTCTGATCCTACTCATATTGTCCCTGTTGAAGAGATCGAGGTTAGGCCAGATTTGACCTTTGAAGAAGAGCCTGTTCAGATTCTAGATCACGACGTTAACATTCTGAGAAGGAAATTCATTCTACTGGTAAAGGTTTTATGGCGTAATCGTAACACTGAAGAGGCCACATGAGAGCCAGATGATGCGAATTGTTAGCAGTGTCCTCTTCTGTTCTGATTAGGTAAATTTCGAGGACGAAATTTTCTTTAAGGGGTAGAATTGTAACTCCTTAAAATTTTAATTTTAGGTATTATGAATGTGTAACACAAACATTTGTCAGCTTTAGTGGTTATGTATTCTGAGAGTGTTTGGGAGGTCCCAAGTTTAAGCCAAGACTTGGGCAAATTTTGGTATTTTTATGAATAAGCCCTATCTTTGGTCAGTAGGCTTTTAAGTAAAAGTTGGCAAATAATTAACAGAATGGGCCTGATGGTCTGGTGGATAAGTGGAGTGTTGGTGTGAGGGAGGTTATAGGTTCGAATCTTTGGGATGGCAAAGGTTATATTTTTGCTCCTAATTTCGGCAAGAGTTGTGTTGAACTAGGTTTCTGAGTGGTAGATGTGTAGTAGTTTCGAAAAAAAAAGAGTCATTTTATTTCCCCCATCTCTACCGATTTTTTTTCTTCTTTGCTTCTTACTCGATTATCTTTTATTTTCCTTCCTCTACTGTCGAAATTCCATTGTTTCCCTAACACATTCTTTCCTCTTGATTTTGTAGCGTTTAGCAGCACTTGTGCAAATTTAGTAAGTTTTTGGGTATCATTTTAAGAGATTATTTTGTGTTCAATAGTCTAATTCTAGGGTGTTGGCAGCCGCATTTCGCGAGGATTAAGGCTCTCATCGTGATTTTCGTAAACATACCGATTTGAAGTTTTTGCGGTAAGTATTCATCGTTTTATAAGTAAGTATTTTGGTTTTGTGATTTTGATTAATCACGAGATAAGACTGATTACGGTGTTATTTGTTCAATTATAGGCTTTGGAGTGCTCGAGGACTGTTTTAGCATCAAACAAAACCAAGTGTGTACCTGAAACACAAAAATAAGGGATTCAGCAAAAAGCCAAAATTTCTTACTGTTTGGACAGTAGCAGTAGGCTAACTTTGAAAAATCACCATAAATTATGAAAATCTAATTAGAGGATGAAAAGAATATGAGATTAAAGATATTTGAGTCTAGTCTCTCATAGAAGAAACGAAGTAAGCAAAAGAATTTTATATTATGAGCTATTTGAATTTTAGTGAGACAAGTTCAGAGTGATTTCTGAATCCCCTGTCCTGACTCTGGAAAATTATTAAAAATTTTATAAAAATAATTATGGGTTAGAATTTATATGCTTAAAATTATGAATGAGTCTAATTTTAAGAGGAACAAACGGAAACATCATCCAAATTCTGTACGAGAATATAATTAATTTTTAGTACAGAAAGGTCAAAACTGTCAGACAGCAAAATAGGGGAAACTTTAAAGAATAAAATATATTTATTGGCTAAACCAATAATTCTGAAAATTTTATGGTAAGAAGATATGTGAGTCTGGTTTCAGGAAAAATTTACAGATCTTAATTCGGAATTTTGTAGCTTAAGATACAAATAATTTAGTAACAATGACTTAAGTAGACAACTTTGAAGGATCATATAAGTAAATAGTGAAAACACATATGAATAATTAACTAGCACGGGTTACATTAAAATGGATCACAAGGCCAAGGCCAATTTGGGTCATGTGGGCCACAAGGGCGTGTGGGCCCACACGGGCAAACATCATGGGCTTTTAGGCCCATTTTCACTATTTGACTGATAAGGTTGCACGGGTTGCCCAAGTCGACTGTGAACCTACTGTAGGGTCGATAAGTTTACCTAGACCCCTAATTGATTGAAATAACTGTACTATTGATATGATTAAGCCTGATGATGTTCCACTGATTTGATACTGTATGCCCTGTTTACATGCATGATATTATGTTATAGCATGTCATATATGTATATTGCATTTCTTTAGACAAAGACTCCGTTTTTTCCGCTTTTCGGATGGTAAATATTTCTCAGAACATGGAGTGTGAATCAAACCCATGTTTGAATTGAAATTGAGATACTGATGCAAGTTCTTCTCTTCTGAATCAGATGGATTCATATCTGAAAGAGGTTGACAATAAGTTCTTTCAAAATTGACTATTTGTCCCTCTGTTAGAGGTGTTCCAGAAATGTCTGCAATCGAGTAAATAGCTCTACGAACTAATGGATCGGATCGAATTGCAAACTGGAAAGATTTGTACAAGTTATACCTTTCGTCACCACTTTGTGGAAAATCATTAGATATGAATATGTTAGATACCTGCGACTCGATTGGTGAAGGTGAAATAGTATCTCTCCCCAAAAAAGCATGTTTTTTTTTACCACCGCACAAAGAAAATATTTTGTTGCGAATGAACAAGATATTGAGGAATTGTCCATACGTAAAATCATAATTATTGATACGGGCCTTTTCCACATAAAAAGGGAATCTTTTGTTACAATAGAAGCAGAAGTGATGTGGATTATTCAAGAATCGAAGTCGATTTGCTTTATAAAAAGAAGATATCAATGAACTTCTATGAAATGGTTTCACGGGATTCAGCCAATTGTCTTGATCGTGGGATATCATTGAGAAATCCATGTTATCAAAAGATTTCCTGCGATTATTTCATTGGGTTGGGGGATTATAATCTTTGGAGGAAGCGTACTAAAAGGCCTCGAGCCTAATTTACTGGCAGCTCAGTTGTAAACTATTATCTAGTGCCACATTCGGTACTACTTGGAGTGTAGGGATGGATGAGTTGATTATATCCCCACATGGAGTGTAGGGTTGGATGGACATGGTGTGTAGAGGCTGGATAGGTAGAATTTTTGTGACTGCATATCTATTACTACTACTGATACTGTGATGGGCTAAAACCCTATTGCATGACTGTTTTTGAACTGAGATGGGCTAAAGCTCAAACTGGACTGATATTGATACTGAAAAGGGCTTAAGCCTAGACTGTGATTATTTATTTACTGTCTGTTCATTTGTATGGGGATTACCAACTGAGTTTACGTAAACTCACCCCTTCTGTTTAATTTGTACAGGTAATTCCCAGATATAGGCGTATCGGTGCAGCGGAGGACTCAGTGGTGGCCACACGACTTCTTTTACACAGTTTTCTACCTATTTATGATTTTACTTATATTTGAGAGTATTTTGTTGTAATTATGAACTTTACAAATTTTGGTTTAAAATTTGGATTCTATACGGTTTTATGATTTAAATCTGCTAGTGTTAGGTAAAACTCGGGTTTTCAAATGAAATTAATGTATTACAAAAAATACCACGAATAAGCAAACTGTTTAAAAACTTCCGTAATAAAAATAAAAATAAATGTTTTGAAATTGAATAACGATTTGTAAATGAATAATGTTTTGAAAATGAACGACACGATTTGAAGTTAACATAAGATAATAATAAAAATGGTTAAATAGAAAAGAGGATTTAGCGACGACATGTTTTTCGAAAAGTACTACCATGTGATGTCGTCAGATGCGGCCATAACGTCTAGGCCGGGTTTGGGGTGTTACAAACCCTGACCCTATCTCTTACATTAAATGCACCATGAAGTAAACATGTCAAACAATTTAACATCAATTAAATGCTACAAACCTGCCAAACAATTTTTGTCAGACAGTTTTTCTTCACTCTCGTTAAATGCATCATGAAGTAAAGTGCCAAACAAATTTAACATCAAGAAACGCAGTGGGGTCTTTGGCATACACAACCTAAACAGTGGTAGACAATAACCAAACAAAGGAAATTACACAATACAATACATATTTCTGTCATGCACAGGCCATACACTTTAATAGAAACAAATCCATTTCTATCATGCATAAGTCATAATTAGAGGTGTCTGGCCCAACCAAAATTTTAAGCCCATTTACTAGGCTCGGGCATGGGCCAACCCCAGCTCGAAAAAATGGGCCTAATATTTTACTCAAGCCTAAATCGGATAAAAATGCTAAGACCCAAGCCCGACCTGGTCGTATTAATTTTTTTATATTATTTATTATATAAATTAAAAAATACATAAAAAAACCTAAAAATATTAAAATATTAAAATAAATGTTTCCCAAAAAATTGAAAATAAATATATATGTATACTTAAATAACACTAAGATATGTGCAATTTAATAAGCAAATGCCTCTAAAATAGTAACAAAATTAACAATAAAATAAGAGTTATACAATATCCAAACAATAACAACAAAATAGTACCAATATAATAGTGAAATGGTAGCAAAATAGTGAAAAAAATAACACGAAAATAGCAAAAAAAAGAGTAAAAAAAGCAACGAAAAGCAGTATTTTTTTTGCATATTCGGGCCGAGCCAGAAAAGCCTTACTTGGGGCCTGACCCATTTTCTAAACGAGTCTTATTTTTTTGCCCAAGCCTATTTTTTGCCCAAGGCTTACTTTTCGGGAGGGCCTTCGGCCCGAGCTGGGTGACCCAACCCATAGACAGGTCTAGTCACACACTTCAATACAAATAAATTCATTTCTGTCATACACATAGCAAACAATAACCAAATAAATCCAAACTTGTCATACACTTTAATAACTAAAGAAATCCAATTCACTACATATTCATATTCATACACTTTTATAATCATATTTGAATAAAGATCTAATACAAACAAATCCATTTTTGTCATTTTTTGTCATGGATATGGTAAATCATAGCCAAAGAAATCCAAATCTACCATACACTTTAATAACCAAAGAAATCCAATTCACTGCATTTTTTTGTAATCCAATTCACTACATATTCATATTCATACACTTTAATAATCATATTTGAATCAACATTTAAAAAATATTCTTAAACTCTAGATTCCTATTCATTGCATATTCATATAATCCAATTCTTTCCAAGTTAATTAGGAAACAAATTAACCCAAATGAACCTTTTTCTAAACGTGTAAACAACCAAATTATAAAATGAAAATCCATTGATTTTCTAAATCTCAAACTCCCAATCCATAAATAAATTTTCACACAATGATACAATCAACAAACAAAACATGATGAAGTAACCAAAGAAATTCATTTGTTATGCACAGTGGGATCTTTGGCATACACAACCTAGGTCCACATGCCATACACTTTAATACAAACAAATTCATTTATGTCATAAACCTTAAATAGTGTTTTAAACAAAATCCAAAAAAAAACCTTAAACTCATTGAATACAAATATACACAGTGCATAAACCCTATGTGAATGCAACATATTTCAACAAAGAAACCCAAAAAACCATAACCCCAAATGCCCCAAAATCCAAAAAATTACTCGTTACAATGGATGCAACACCATTGACTGCTTCTTTTCTATTAACTCTGACCCTAAACCCTAAA
The DNA here is from genome assembly GCF_007990345.1 of Gossypium hirsutum. NCBI lineage: Eukaryota > Viridiplantae > Streptophyta > Magnoliopsida > Malvales > Malvaceae > Gossypium > Gossypium hirsutum. Next base: position 8,146,525 of record NC_053449.1, read on the forward strand.
ACCTAATATATTTTGTAGTTTTCTTTTCTCCCAAAGAATTTTTTTAAGCCCTCAATCTTTCAATTATTCAATCATTCCTTTACCTTGAAAATTTCAATCATTCACATTGTTGGAGCCTAAACCCTAAAAATTTCAATTAATCACCAATCGTTCTTTTCTCTCTCTTTTTTCAATCCTGCCTACCCGCCTCTCCAACCTTAAATCCTTCAACTCCTCATGTCCAACGTGACAAATTAATTGGTAACGTCACCTGTTCCGTTAGGCTTGTAACCGAAAATGTTAGTGAATGACTGATTTGTCACTTTTTGATAACATTAGTGACTAGTTTGCTATTTTCCTATAGTTCAATGACTGAGTTGAAAGTTGAGTGACTGTTTTGTTATTTTCTCAAAGTTAAGTAATTATTAGTGTGGTTTACCTTAAAATTTTTAAACATTTTAAGTTAGTTTCTTTTGTTTTTTTTAAAGAAAACTTATGATTCGACTTTTTAAAATTTAAAGGGTTAATGAGAATTTAAATTTTCTTTCAAAGTTTTGATTAGCTTTATTAAACTTTTAACATTTTTATTAAATTCTTCAAAAATTTTAAAAAAGTTTTTAGTTATATCCCAAAAAGTTAAAATCCACCTCTGGATAGTGATAATGTTTGGTTTCATACAAAAGATTCCTTGGAATCAAAGAATAATGGTATCTTAGCTAAACCCTATTTGAGGGGTAACCCTGCAGTCGAGGAGTCCACTTGAAAATGAACTCTATACTCTTCCAAATTACGACGCTCTTAAAAATACAAATTCAGAGGTGCATTATTTGGGCGTCAAATCGATATCATTGTTTATTCTTTCAATTTATTGCTCAAAATTATGACTTGTTTTTTTTAATATTTTATTATATTTTTATAGTATATTTATTAACCCTTTTATTTTAGTTTAGAATTTAAAAATTTTACTTCTTATTTTTATATATTCAAAATTTAGTTTTTACTTTTATTTTTTAAAAATTTAGGTTGATTGCCAACATGGTTGAAATTTTTTTATTAATTTTTTTTATCCTTTAGTGAATTTAAATAATTTTAAAGTTGTACTTATATTTTTTAAAATAAAAAATAGAGAAATTAAATTAAAAATAAATATTAAATTTCAGGGATAAAGTAATCTTTATTTTTTAAATTTGACAAATTTTCTTACTTTAGTCTTTAAAAATGTTTCTTAATAATTCCTTTATATTTTTTAATTACTTTTAGGCTTTTTACTTTTTAGATTATATACATTTTTAAAAAAAGTGATAGCATAACATAATATTAAAATATCCTGCCATCATATTTTATCAAAATCTAAGTTTAAGAATAATATTGAGAAAATTTAACAAGTTTTAAGACTAATATGAAAAGAAAATCAAAGACCAAATTAATAAAATTATCAAATTTAAGGATAAATATAGACTTAAATTTTAAATGTTTGGTAAGTAGCTATGTGATTTCAATTATTATCCTAACTGAATTATTATTAACCGAAATTCAAATACTCTTAAATTAAAATATACACATCAACCAAATTGAAATAACTGAAATTCGTAACATTTTTTTTTCTTTTGATTCAAACAAATTTAAAACTATGACAACAAATAGATTGTTTTACTAAAAAGGCCAATTTCCTACTTTATTTACGGAAATGAGCCACTGCAAATTTAATTTATTGGAATGGGCCAAAAAATAAAAAAATACGTCCACATAGGCGCGCTTTAAGGGAAAATTTCAGGAAAGTGTGTCCTTGGGGGAGCACTTTTGCCATGTCAGCATAAAACACGATGGCGTGGATGCGCTTTGCTGACATGGCAAAAGCGCTCCACCAAGGACGCGCTTTAGCTAGTGTTTTTAGCTCTAACGGTCATTTAAAAATTTGACCGTTGGGGGCCAACGGCCATAAAAAAACTATAAACCCCCCGCCTATTTTTCACACAATTTCCTTTAATTTTTCCAAATTTCTCTCTAAATTTCTCAAAAAAGCTCTCAAATTTCTCTCTAAATTTCTCAAAGCTCTCTTTAAATCACAATTTCTTTTATTTATTAATTTTTTATAATTTCTAAGATATTTGATTGTGTTAGCAATGGTCAAGGAATTAATTCGTCTTGATCATAAATATATCTCTGTCGAGCAAATGAAAATGGTAAAGGTTAATTTCAATTTTTGAATATTATTTAATTTTTTTTCATTTATGTAATTTTAATTAATACTTATTTTATAATTTTTTTATAACAATCGGTAAATCGGGTTGTACAATGTTATATTCGTAAAATGTCTGGTCCTCCATCACTGTTGGTAGAAAATTACTTGAGGGAACTAGGTTTTTGGCACGTGGCCAATATAGGTCGGGGGTGCAAGTTGGACTCGAAACTCATCAAAGCGTTCATAGGGAGGTGGAGACTTGAGACGCATACATTCTATCATCTATACGGGGAGTGTACCATTACTTTGGAGGACGTGCAGTTACAATTGGGGCTACCAGTGGATGGGTCCGTACTCACCGAGTCCGTTCAATCTACTAATTAGGGAGTCGTATGCTACGATCTTTTGGGTGCGATTCTGGATAATATTTACGGAGGTGAAACCGAGATGTGCTGGTTACAAGACACATTCCCTGAGCTAAAGGATGATTTGACTGAAGTAGAAAGAATACAATACGCTCGAGCATACATTCTTGAGATCATTAGAGATTATCTGATGCTAGACTTGTTACGAAACCTCATACATCTGAGCTGGCTGTTAAAACTCGTCAATTTTAGAGCAACTGACGAACTTAGTTGGGGGTCTGTCGTGTTATTGACATTGTATTGGGAGATGTGCCGGGTGACGCAACCAAGTAAAGCTAAAATCAGAGGTTGCCTATCACTATACAATCATGGGTTTGGTTTTGCTTTCACTTTTTATTTTTACATCATCGAGTAAACCACCCGCATACATTCCCATTCTTAACGAGGTAAAATTTATATTAGATTTTACAATTATTACATAGATTTAAAATATAATTTTATGCTAAAATTTTATTTAATTAGGTGGAACCATTCGGCGAGTTATGTTGGAATACCTACTGCTCTTGAAGATATACGACTTCTATTAGACCAACGGTCGGAAGCGTATGTAAGTATATATATAAATGAAATATATATACATAACATAGTTGTTTCGTATTTAATATTTAGTATTATGTATATAACTAATATTTTATTACATTCATATAATTTCAATAGACACTATACGAGGATCCGATAATTCGAGCAGTAATTCAGGATGAATTCCTACAGAATTCAAACATCTGGCATGTTAGGGTCCTATTGATCAACTACGTTACTGTCGAGATGCACTAGATAAATAGAGTGTTGCGGCAATTTGAATTCTGACAACCGATTCTCATAGCACCTAAGGTGCTCGATGAAGAGCACAAAATCAACTTACAACGATTGAACACGCATTGGCCGGTCTTCTTCTTGGATTATATCGAAATGTGAGAAAATTGGTATGATTATATACCTACTAATGAACCGATCATCATTCCAGAGTTAGCGTTCGAGCTGGATTACATGCCATGATTTAGGATCCATGGCAAGCCATATTTACTATCCGAAGAGCAGAGGCGTCGACAAATCTGTGTCGAAAGGAAACGACGGGGCCTTTTAAACCCAAGGAGAAGGGCTAACGGGGCGAGGGCGACCCTATCAACAACTCACGAACTGTGAATCGATAAGCTCATACGAGCTGAGAATCGGTAAGCTCTCACGAGCTACAAATCGGTAAGCTCATACGAGCTGTGGTGTGTCCGCAACACATGCAGAACCTCAACCAAATCGATAACCCTAATGACATGTCATTTGTATCCTACAAATTCCTAAGGTTCAAATGAGACTTGTTAATCGTCGGATATGCGATCGGTATTTATACATGGCAATTATACAAATCACATACATATAATTCAATTTAAAACATAAAAATATATAATTTAATTACACGAACTTACCTCGACGAGTGTACGTAGATACGGAGGTGATTAATCCGATATTTTCTCTTTACCTCGATCTAACTCTGTACGAGGTCTGACAGGATCTATACGAAGAAATTTAACTCATTTCAATATAATTCTCATTCAATTTAATCCAACATAGAATTTTGGAAAATTACCATTTTGTCTTATACTTTTAATTCCTTTGTAATTTAGTCCCTAGGCTCGAAAAATAAAATTCATGCAATTTAATCCTTACTCAAGCCTAACCGATTTTTATACATATTAATAGCAACCCATATATTTCACAAAATTCACAAATTTTACCATAAATTTATCACATTTTTCAATTTAGGCTGTGTTTGATAGGAGAAAACCAATTCCGGAATTGGTTTTACACGTTTTCCAGTGTTTGATAGCAGGAAAATATTTTCCTTTTGTAAAACCAATTCCGCAACATGGGAAAACCTATTACAAAATTGGGGAAAATGTCTTACGCCCTTCATTTCGGTAAGACATTTTCCGTTTTCTTTCCAACCTTCTAATACCTTCATTCCTTCATTTCCTTCCATTTCCACACCCCCCACAAGATCTGTCGACTGGCTTTCCCCCACAATACATTCTCTCCGACCACCATTTCCGTCAGATCTGTGGGAAATTTCAGGTAACCTTAGACATTATTTGATTTTTTATGGTTTATTTTCAATGTCGAAAAAGACTTGCTGGGTTTGTATTTTCTATTTCTATGTTATGCATTGTTCAGTTGTAAAAGGGTTTTATGCATGAAATTGGGTAATGCAAGGTAAATAAAAATATGCAGATCAGTAATGTCTGATCCTGCAAATTTTCGTATTTTTCGGTAAATAATAAACTGTTGCTAGTTGTTGTTTTTGTATTTGGAATACTTGTAAAGTGCCAGTATTTGGTTTTTTGAACTGCATGTGTAGTTAAACTGTTATTGGTTGTTTTTGTTGGATCGTTTGTGCTACATTGTTGGTTTTGACCTGTTTCTGATATTACTGTTGTTTTTGTTTTTTTTTTGGATTGCTTAATGAGAGATTTATCATTTAAAAGACCTTAAAAAAACTAAAAAATGGGGTTTGAAATATAAACACTAACCATTGTAATTAGACCCAATTTTTCTTTTTCAAGATTGTCATGGTCAAGCTTAAGAGCATCATAATTAGCTTTAAGCATTGCATAATCTTTCTCCAACACCTTGGTCTTCCAACGAGCACGTCGGTTTTGGAACCAAATAGCCACTTGCCTTGGCTGTAACCCCAATTCTTCAGCTAACTTCACTTTTCTCTTTGGTTCTAACTTGTTTCCCACATCGAAATTCTTCTCTAAAGCCTTAACTTGATGCATAGATAAACACCTTTTCTTCTCTGTTGCTTGACCACCTTCTTCTAAGCTGTCTTCTTCATCTAAACCATCTAACATAGCCTGGAATTCCTTGGTGTAAATTTGGTGCTTCTTTGAACTCTTCTCCTCTGCATAATCAACTGAATTAAACACATCGAATTTGGGTTAAAGAAACATGAAATAAAAGTGGGAATTTTCATGTGTGTACCTTTAGGCTGAGAGATGGACATGAAAGCATCCAAGGAAGGTGAAGGACTGAGCCTCTTCATGATTTGCAAACCAAAACCAAAGACTCTGAGATGATATTTTTTAAGTTGTTGTTTGTGATGGAGAGAGAGGGGTGGGGGGCGGGGGTTTCAAACTTTCAAGCAGGTTTGCTGTTTTGATCTGTTTGGCTTTTTTGGGGAGGGCTTAATTGCAAAGAATGCTATATATTGTGACACTCAAAGCTGACTGACAAAAGATAAATCATACATGTGTCTAAGCTCTTTACTTTCAATTACATTAAGCAGTAGCAGGCAGGGATTTTGATTATGTTTATTAGGTTTTGGGTTTGAACGAACCAGACTTATTGATGATGGCAAGACTGATGTTGTCTTAGCTTCTATTTTTTATTGCTCCTAACGGTTCTAATTTCTTTGTATGCTTGACCTCCAGCTGTATAGTTCTTGTTGTCCTAGCCTCTACCTCAGCATTTGTACTCGTGTTGGTGGCCTTGGTCGATATTTTCATAAGAGGTTTGTGGTGTGCTTGATTTATGATTTGGTATAATATGCATTTGTGGTTGTTATAATTCGGTTCAAGTGAATTAAATGGTTGTTGGATGTGTTTGGGTATGGTTTATTATTTATTTACATTTTTTCTGTAATTTTTGGGAAATGGCAGTGATGAGCTGTTATATTTGGTTGATGGTAGATGTTATAGATTTAAATATATGTAGAAATATAGAGTTTATGGCAAGGAATTATGTTTTTTCTTTAAAATATAAGGAAATGTTGTTTAAATATTACACATTGATATTGATTTGCATGAAAGAGATTGTAGTGAATATACAGTATGAACAGGAGGGAAATAATTCATGCACCCCCACCATTTTTTTCACAATTCAAAGACTGAGAATTAAAGAAAAGATGAAGTTAGAAACGGGAGAGTCTCAAAACTTTTGCAAATGACAGATGAACCAAAATCAAATTTGTTTTTAACTTTTCAAGTAGATTTTGATTTAAGAAATCAGGAAGCTAGTAATAACTCATCTATATAGGCATCTTAGGGACTGATATTTTTGTTAATTATGTCCGAAATTTTAACTGTATATATAGCAATTGTAGCAGTGCACTTAAACATTATTTATTTTTATAAAAAGTAATCAATTTATAATTTAAAAAATTATAAAAATAGAAATAAAAAAATTTATAACATTGTCAAATTTTTTTGTTTATATTGAAATAAAAAAGAAAACACACTTGATAGCAATTGAAGTATTTAAAACTCTTTTATATTTTAAAAAAAGAGGCATCAACATTTATAAAAACATGATCAATATATTTTAAGTCATGGTAACTTTATAAAAACATATTATTAACTATGATCAATATATAACAAATACATGAAAGATATTTTAAGTCATGGTAACTTTAATACATGATCAATATATTTAAAACTCTTTAAATACATGAAACATATTATAATTTAAAACTCTTTATAAATACATGATCAATATATGTATGTATTGGTAACTTAAATAATAAAAATATTTTATATTTTTACATCAAAGATAACCTAATAATATATAACAAACTCTTGCACCAATTGAAGTATTGTATTAACTATGATCAATATATTTTAAGTGCTACTTTATAAAAATTATTATTGGACAATTATAATTAGCTTGATATGTATGTATGCACTTTTTTAGTCATGGTAACTTTATGTGATATTATGAAAATCTTGCATCTTTTGTAGTAGTGATCATATATTTGTGTGGCATTATTTTGTGTAGATGGATCGTAATCAACATCAAATGGCAATTACCGGAGTTGTGGCTTCAGTTTTAGCTTTTGGGGCTCTTTGGATTAAAAAATTAGAAACTAGGAAGGAAATTGCTTCTCGCCCTCGTGTGAATCGAGATTATGAAAGAGAAAACTATATTAATAGTATTTTATAGTGGTGACCAGCATTGCATTGATATAATAAGGATGAGACCGATCACCTTTTTTAATTTATGTGATATTCTTAGTACGAATAATTTGTTACAATCGTCTAAATCTGTCGATATTAGGGAGCAAGTAGTTATATTTTTACATATAATTGGTCATAATGTAAGGTTTCGAGTGATTGGATCTAGATATTATAGATCAATTCAGACAGTTCACCATTACTTTAGGGTTGTATTGACAGCTATTTTGAAATTGTATAGGCTAGTTATTAGATTACCTGATGAGTCAACTCCTAGTAAAATTAGAAACAATCCAAGGTTTTATCCTTATTTTAAAGATTGTATTGGAGCATTAGATGGAACTCATATTCGTGCATCCGTTCCACTTAGCATGCAAGGAAGATTTCATAGCCGTAAAGGGGGGACGACACAAAATGTATTGGCTGCCATTACACTTGATTTGAAATTTGCCTATGTTCTAGCTGGTTGGGAAGGTAGTGCACATGATTCTCGTATTTTAAGTGATGCACTTTCACGTCCAAGAGGATTAAGAATTCCAGAAGGTAATATTTATCACAAATAGTTCCAGTAAGCTCATAGTTTATCAGTATTAATTACGTATTGTAAAATTGTAGGTAAATATTATCTTGCTGATGCTGGTTATGGCATCCGAATTGGATGTATTACCCCATATCGTGGTGTCCGATATCATTTAAAAGAGTTTGGTGCTGAAGGGCCTGAAAATGCAAAGGAACTCTTTAATCTTCGACATTCATCATTACGGATCACTGTTGAACGTGTTTTTGGGATTTTGAAGAAACGGTTTCGTGTATTAGATGCTGAACCATTTTGGAATTTTCAAACTAAAGTAGATATAGTTTTGGCTTGTTGTATCATTCATAATCATATAATGGGAGTTGATCCTAGTGATTTACTTAATCAAGGATTATACGAGGAGTCTGAGTTTGATTCGATAATACAAACTCTCACGGAGCGAGAAGAAAGACAAGAAGCAAGAGAATGGTCTGCTAAGAGAGATGAGATTGCAGAAAATATGTGGATTGATTATATGGCTAGAAATATTAGGTAGATTTAGGGCTTAGGGTTATTGTTTCTATGTTATGTATGTTTTAGACTGATGTTGTTTTTTTTTTTTTGTAAATGTTGGTTGGATAATAACATTGTCAAATTTTAGGTTGGATTTTGATATATGTCTTGAACTTGTTAGATATTGATTATGTTTTAACATTGTTGGATATTGAATTGATTATTATGTTTTAAGCTTGTTGGATATTGAAATTATTGACAATGACAATTATTTAATGTAGAATGGGTAAGGGCAACAAAGAAGGGACCTCCAAGCAATTCAGGTGGACAAAACCGATGGAACATGTTTTCCTTGAAATTCTAGCAGAGGAGGCTCGAAAAGGAAATAAGCCTTTTAATACTTTCAAACCAGTTTCTATTAATCGAGTTGCCGACGTCATTTCTGAAAGATTCCAAGTCCAATGCGATACGAAGCACGTGGAAAATCATTTGAGGACAGTAAAAAACCAGTGGCAAATTATATGCAAAATTCGAGGTGAAAGTGGTTTTGGATGGGATGATAACATGAAAATGATCACATGTGATAGAGCGACATACGATGCAACAGTGATGGTAATATATGTATATATATGTTAAGTATATTTCAATTATTTTTTACTTGTTATTCTAATTATGTATAATATCCAACAGGCACACAAAAAGTATGAACCATTTTTGAATAAAAGCATTGATCATTATGATGAAATGGTTGTGGTTGTTGGCAAAGATATAGCAACAGGGAGTTTTGCTAGAACATTTGCTGACATAGATTTGGATGATGGTAATGAAGATTCAATGCCTGTAGACTGCGACAATGAAGAGGCTGAAGAGGTAAGAACAAATGTATCTTCATCTGGCACATCCAAACGTAAAAGAAAAAGTGGTCAACAAAGTCTCGTTGATGAACAAATTAAATTTGTGGGTGAGCAACTTGGCGAAATTGCTAATGCTTTGAAACAATTCACTGCCGACAAGACATCACAGCTTTACGAACAAGTGATGTTGATGGAGGAAGAAGGATTTGATGGTGACTTCTTGTGTTCTGTGTTTGATTATCTAGGGAGTCATGAATCAGAGGCCAAAATGTTTTTAGTTAAAAGTAAGAAGCATAGAAAAATTTGGCTTTAAAAATTTTCTCAGGGTTGAAGATATTGATACTTTTATGTGGTGTAATATTATGCACTTGGACAATGTTGTTACTATGTGGTGTACTACTAATTATGTATTTGGATACTATTATTTCTAGTACTCATTATGGTTTCGAAGCAATTTATAATTATTCAATATTCTTACTAGTACTCATTGTGGATAATTTTTTTCAATTTATAACGATCAATATTGTAGCTTATTATTGAGTATTATTATAAATAAATCATTGCAATATATGTAAAAACAATTTAAAATATAAAAATTTATTAATATATATTAATATATGTAAAAAACAACTTTTCCGGAAAATATTTTCAGGAAATCTGTCAAACAGCAGAAAATATTTTACACAGATTCAATCAAACACTAGAAAATATTTTCCAGTAAGTCATTTTACAAAAACTAAAACATTTTCCAGAAATCATTTTACGGAAAACATTTTACTGTCAATCAAACAGACCCTTAGTCACTAATTGATAATTTCACCAAAAATCTCTTTACAAAAATTGTTTATCTAACAACAATCATTCATTTTCTATCATCAAACTTCAAAATTCAAGCATGTTCACTAATGGTAAAATCCTAATACTTTAACGGTTTTGCAAATTAATCCCCGGGGTAGCTAGATTAAGCTACAACGACCCCAGAAACATAGAAATCCTCAAAAACGGGACAAAAATGCATACCTAATTGAGAAAAATAAGCTTGTCTAAATTTCAAGCTTCCATGGCTAGGTTTTCTTTTTTCTTTTTGGTGAAAGATGATGATAATGGATGATAATAGTTTATTTTATTTAATTAATTATAACTTTAATCACTAATTTTCAAAATTAACCTTAATAATTCATTCAAATTCCAATGATGACAAATCCATGCTTATCCACTAACAACCTTAATGGCTAATTACTATATAAGGACCTTCAATTTAAAATTCTATAGCTATTTAATACCTTTAGCTATTAGAACACAATGCAACACATACATACTTACTAGCTTTTGCACACTTTTACTGCACATCTTTATATCGCTAACACAACATCATTATTGTCATTTGACATTTTAATATACCCACAATATAATTCAATTCACAATATTACATTATAAGTCATAACAATCAATTCATAGTTATTCACATATTCGCATAATTTAAGGAAAATAGAAAGCTTACACTCGGAACTTAGGATAAATTTTTAGGGTACTCCTAAGCTTCTAATAAACACTAAGAATCATGTCTACAAGTAGCAATTCCAAACACTCACTAATTACGTTTTCGTCGAAAAGCCGAAAGCTTAAATTAGCTTTTCCTTGTCTTTTGCCTTGTTCGTAGAAGGTTCCAACAATCCTGATGCTTCACACATATTAACCACACAATATACACAATCAAAAGTCAGCCAAAGACTCACTTAAACCAACCAAAAACGTAAGCCTAAGCTATATTCCTCAAGAAACTGAAATTTCAATAAACAAACTTGAAACTCAAATATCTCGATCTATACTTAATATTTTTGCCTAAAACGAATTCCATTCATCTAATTGTTCACCTATGACTGATTCTCAACCTTTAAACTACTCAAAACTACTTAATTCATTACATCAAAATTTTTGACATGTTTATGGCAATTTTCACAAAAATTCATTAAATCTTTAAAAATCTTTAACGAAACTTCAAAGTAAATTTAGAAACCTTCTAATGATGTTAAAAATAATTGAAAAATAATTTAAACCACTTTTCTATCCAAAAACCCGAAATTCACCATTAAAGATCCGATTTTCGACTTTTATTTAAAACATGTGTTTCAATGGCTAAGAATTCAGTTTAAGGGACTAGATATCATTTAAAACTCATAGAAAGTCGAGTGCTTACCTTTGATGGAAGAAAAACGAGCTTTAACGCTAATCCAAAAAAAACCCACGTTTGGAGAAGATGATATAGATGATGAAGTTTTTGAGTGATTTTCTTAGAGATGATAGAAATCAAAAGGAATTAGGATTTGGAGTTCAAAATTGATTGAAATAGCAAGAGAGAATCAAGGGACAAAAAACACAAATTTTGGGTAGTTTTTACATGAAATAACTTGGTGAAGAGAGGTTATTTATCTTGGATTTAAAATCTGGTTAAATTGCTTCATAAAACTCTCAATTTTGACTCTTTTACAAATCAGTCCTATTTTTAAATTCAAAGGTATTTAAAACTCATTTTCAAAAATTGATTTAATTTCTTAAAAACCATAATTGAAAACATTATCGGTATACCATGTCACAAAATTCTGAATACTCTAATGCTAAAATTCCTAAAATACCCCTAAAGCTCCTAACCTTATTTTGGGGTGTTACATGAATAATCTAGAACTTAAGGTTGGATTGTTATTTTCGAACAAAGACAGTCTAAACAAAGCTGTCGGGCAGTATGGTAAGCTAAATAGTTATTTTATTAAGTCCCCAAAAAATGATCAAAAGAGGTTAAAAACTTTCCAAGTTAAATTGTTCTTGGTACATATGGACCTTTAGACTGAACCCAAATAACCCTACTGACCAGACTTGGAAAATTAAGAGTTTAAACCTTAACCATACTTGCTCTAAGGTCTTTAAAAATAGGAATATAACCTCAGCTTGATAAAGAGAAGTTCATGGCTAATCTTGATTATTCTTTGACATCAATGCAACAAGATGTTAAAAAAGATTTCATTTGTCTTGTCTCACTAACCAAATGTAGGAGGGCTAAACTTAAGGTAGTGAAATTAATTGAAAGAGGTTATAAGATACAATATGAGAAGATATATGAACATATGTTGGAGATTATGACCCAAAATGTTTGAACAATAATAATTTGTTATCTAGATAACAAGTTATTTCAAAGGATGTATGTCTATCTGCAGGCATGCAAAGATGGGTATAAGGCTGGTTGTAGGAGGATAACAGGTTTAGATGGATATTTCTTAAAGGGCTACTTTGGTAGTTACCTACTGGTAGTTGTTAGGATAGATGCAAATAGTGGCATTTATCCTATTGCTTATGTTGCGGTTGAAAGTGAAAACCAAGCATCATAGTGCTGGTTTTTGGAGTTGTTCGCATTGGACTTGGAAATTGTAAGCTCATATCAAATATCTTTCATGTCTGAAAAACAAAAGGTAAAACTCCATTTGTTTGCTTTCTTTGATTTTTCTATTTAGGAAGTATGCCAAATAATTAAATTGTTTTTATTTTCTTTGCAGAGACTTGTAGAAGCAATATCCATTTTGTTTCCTAATATGGAAACAAGACACTGTGTTTGACACTTACATGCCAATTTAAAAAATGCTTCTTTCAAAATAAAAGCATTGAAAGATTTACTTTGGAAAGCCGCCAGAGCAAGCACTTTAAGGGATTTTGAGGATGCCATGGTTGAACTGAAGAATACCAATCAACATGCTTATGATTGGTTGAAGGGAAATAACCTTGCTCACTAGTCAAGGTCCCACTTCTCATTAAAGAGCAAATCTGACCTGCTGGTGAATAATCTTTGTAAATGCTTTAACAAGGTAAACCCTTATTTATTTTCTATATGCAGTTCATTTAGGAGCAAGTTTGATATTCATTTCTCTTACTTACTGGTAGGTGATATTGGAAGCAAGAGAGAAGCCCATTTTGACCATGATGGAAACAATTAGGATCAAGATTATGTTGTTGATTGTCAAGATGAAAGAAGAAGCTGAAAAAATTAAAAGAAACTTCTGTCCAAAGACCAAGAAAAAATTAGATGCCAATATCAAATATTCATGAGGTAATTTATTATTTTTTAATCTATGTATGCCTCTATTTTGCTATCACATGCTAGTGTTCCCATCACATGTTAGTGGGGCTCATCACATGCTGTATTTACTCTGGCTATGATATGTTAAACTGTCTTTTAGGTGTGTTCCATGTCATGTTGGTAGGGAGAGATATCAAGTTGAATGTAGGGATAAGCGTTCGATCAAATCAAATGAAAAAAATTTAAGTTAATTGAGTTGACGAATCCTATTTTATCATCCTAACTCGATTTGAAATTTTCTCAAATTGAGTTGAGTAAGATGAAATTCGAATCGAATCGAATATATTCATTCGAGTTAAACTAAAAAAATGAGTTTGGGTCCTTGTAGCTACTGCCACCCATCGTAATCAAATTTACCTACCGTAATCAAATTTGTTATTAACTTTTATCCGTCATAATTTATTTATTAATCTTTTATATATGGGTTAGCTTATTTGATTGCTTAGTTGCTTCAATTATCTTTTGGTTTTTGTCACCGTGTATTTTGAAATTAAAAGATATATATTAAATGTCAAAAATATGATTTTTAATAAAATTTATTTTAAAGATAAAATGTGAAATTAATACCAACAAAAAATTTTAACATGAATATTTTATGGAATCATCAACAATCCAACTTTAACAAAAATTGATAAAGATTTAGCATGATTAAACAATTCAATAATATAAATAATACAAACTGTAAAATTTAATTCAACAATATAATAGTAGACATAAATTTGAAAAAAAATTAGGGTTTGAGAGAAGTAAAAATTTTGAGAGAAAGTAAAAGGAAAAAGAAACTAGGGGTTTAGGGGAAGTAAAAGTTTTGGAAAAATTAAAAAGAAAAAAATTAGTGTTTGGGGAAAATAAATTTTTTTAGTGAAAGTAAAGTGGTATTTTTGGGGAGGGGGTTGAGGGGAAGGGAATTGAAATGTTTGGTTTATTCGAACTATTTGAGTTATTCGAATTCGAAAATTTAACTCGATTCAAACTTGAAATTCTAAAAAAAATCAAGTGAATTCGATTAACTTGATTGTTTCAATTCGAATAATTCGAAATTTGAACTTTTTTCGAGTCAAACTGGATTTTGCTCACCCCTAATTGAATGTGGTCTAGGTAGTCAACATGTGGTGGACCTAGTTGAGAATTTATGCTCTTATAGGAATTGAGAGATCACTGGCATCCCTTGCAAAACCTAGTACACTAAGGAAACCCAGCTTGTCATTTACTCCAACTTCATTACGTAAATAAGGGGTCCTAAGCAATGGGAGTCTGTGCTAGACATGTTGCCAATACTGCCTCATCCACTGAGAATGCCACCTGGCAGACCTACTAAGACGAGAAGAAAAGAACTTGATGAACCACAAACAACAACAAAGTTTATCAAAAAAAAGGGTGGAAATGAAGTGTAGTAAATGCAAAAAATTTTGCCACAATAAGAGGAGTTGCAAACGGGAAGTCGACCAAAACCTTCTAGTAAGTTATCTGCCTTGGCTTCATTAGTTTGCTTTTCATATGCAATGTGTTTGATGGATTTGACTTATTCATGTATGTCACAAGACACAAAGTTGGTGTTCATAACCAAGTAGCTACCCCAACTCACCAAGAAGTTGCCCCAAGAAGTAGAATCAACCACTATTAGATGAATGTCTTATACTCAAGAGTCATCTGTCTTAGACCCATCAATAGCACTGTGAGCCAAACTTGCAATCCGAAAGTTTATTTTGTTAACAGTTTTGAGCTTATTGTGTAAATTTGCCAATTACTGCTACTGATTTCTTAACTTAGGCATATTCTTTTTTTATAAATTTGCCTACAATTCAAATGAGTTCAATTATATTGAATTGTAAGCAAAATTAGCAATAGTTTGGCGTTGTTTTTTTGTAAACAAATTAGCCTTAATTAATGAATGAAATATTATGTTTTGTAATGTTTTATGCTTTTGTTTCATCTGTAATTCCTATTTCTAATCCATTCCATAAAGTAAATTAGAGATTTAAGTTTTCCAATCAAATTCTATAACTTAAACTTTCCAATGTTTTATACCTCCTTCTTGAACATAAATTCCAGCAGCCACTAAAACCATTTAACAGTTTAATATCATTTTTGCCAGAAAAAAAAGCACTTCAACAACAATCACATAAGCTGGTTTTTCATTAAAACAACAACAGAAAAAAATTACAAATAACAACACCATCAACCATGTTTTCTCTTCCTCCTCTTTGCATCCTCCAATGTTTTGACTTTTTTCAAAACACCAAACAACATAATTTGTGAACCTCCTATCTGGGTTGTCATTGGACCAAGAAGTCTTTAAATTGGCTAAGTTTCTACAGTAGCACACTGAAATCATGACTGGCATCTCCATTTATTCTCTTCTTTTTCTTTTTCTCTTTTTCCTCTATTATCCAATTAGAGTTCTTAATTTGGGGTTGTTTAATATGACAGCTAGGATGCCAACACACCTAATTAAATGACAAATTAGCTTTTCACTACATACCGGAAAATGATTACTTGGATTGGTATGTTATTTTTTTTTAAAATTTAGTAACTGAATTGTAACTTTTCAAAGTATAATGACTGTTTTGTCATTTTAACTAAATTTTAATAACTATTAATGTACTTTACCCAAAAATTTAATGCAATAAAAATTTTCAAAATTTTAGAAGGCCAAGGCCCTCCAACCCTAATGGCTGTCCACCTCTCTCACCATTTTTGGGTTCAAACTTGATCCCTTTAAGCATAATCTTGAGTTCAAACCAAATTCAAGTTTTGTGACTGAATAAAACAAACACAAGAATAATTTTATTTCAATCTAACTTCAAAATTAATCAGAATATAATGAAACTATAGAAATACAAAAAGCCTAAAAAGAACAATGCCAGCCATGAAGGGAATGCTATGGTTGCATCTAAATCTAAGTATGAAAAATAAAAAATTGGCCTCAATCGAAGTGTTTAGATGGTTTATAAAAAACAAATTTAAAAACTACGGTTACCCGAAATTAAATTAAAATTTATTTTTATTTAATATATAATTAATTTTTATTTTTTATGATAAAAAAATAAATATTTTTTATGATATAAAAAATAAATATTTTACATTTAAAATAGTGAAAATAATTTAAACTTCTTGATAATTGATTGTTTTCTAGAAATATTAAAAAAAACTTCAATTTTTTGTGAAATAATTTAGAAATATTAAAAAAAATTGAAACGAATTATGATCAACGCATCAAAATATCCAATAAAAAAACCTGACTGAACCTAACCGTTAATGCCTAAGGGTGAATTTAGATGGACAGTGTGTTTACCTGCAGATGCTGTAACGTGAGACAGAAAGCAAACTAAACGCACTGCACTGCACCGCACTCAATCGTCCATCCAAACCCACCCTAATACTTGCAGCTCTGATATCCTTGGAAAGACTTGCAAACTAGGCACCCCTTTTTAACTTTAATCCATAAGTCCTGCCCATCTTTATTGCTTCTGATTCTATGTTTACTAACAGTTAATAGATTCATAGTAATTAAACCTTGCCAATTTGACCTCTCCTTTCTGACCTAAACCTAAAACCTGAACCTAATCCAACCTCTTTTGATAAAAAAAGTCAACGCAAATCTGAAATTACTTGAACCTAAGATGACTCAACCCAAAAAAGTCTAATGGTTCAAACCAAAAACACCCTAAATCAGAAACGACCCCAACCTGGAAAGATTGACAAATCTGAATTAATCCGATTCAGATTGACCCAAACTAAAATCAGCTCAACTGTCAATACTTCATTGCTATCTTGATGATGACCCAAATATCAGATGTTCTACTAAGATAAATCATTGGTCACCCTAAACCTAAAACAACCCAAACATGAAATAATATGAACTTGAAATGATTGACAAATCCATAATGACAAAGGATTTTCAAATCTAAAGCCAACCCGACCCATTGGTTGACCAATCTACTGTCAATAGTTCTTCATAGCTTATCTTGATGATGACCTAAATATCAGATGTTCTTCTAAAATAAATCATTGGTATCTATACTATTATTTAAAGGGCTGACAGAGTTAGTGTCACTCATCAACCAGATCCTAAATTGTGAAATTGCCGAAAACCTATTTCTTTTATTAAATAACAAGCACTGCTAGGAACTTAGTGAATTCTAGAAAAATGTACATGATGGGCTTTGAACCTAAAGCACTATAATGTTTAAAGGAGTCATTTCATCTTAAACTCCATTATTCAACCACCAAGTAGAACTTTGACAAGGAACTATGAAAAATGAAAACGCTACAACAAAGAAGGAAACAAGGCACATGTCATCAGGGCACATTCAAATAACCCACCATCCAGAAGTAACATGATGAACTGCTTCCACTGCTATTGATACATTACTAGGATAACCTTACCTCCACTCCCTTTACGGTATACTTCGAGGCAGCAAGAAAAACTAAGAGTTACCACTCGATGAAGAAGGTACCCAACCGTGCTAACCCTTTTACAACTCGTCTCTTGAAAGGCTATCTCTTCCAGGTGGGATATATGATGTATATGCTTTAATCATGGACTCGTATACGTCGATTCCTTTCAAGTACTCAGCTTGGTTTAGAAACTGCAGTAAGGTAGAAAAGACAACAATTAGATACTCAGATCACATTTTGGCAGTGAATGTTAACTGAAGGGAGTTCTAGCTCTTCTTGTATCACATACTTGTATTCACACAGTAGATCATCTCTGTCAACCTTCATTAAAATGCTAAGTTACTTGGATTCGGGTGTGAGTGTCGGATATGGTTATTATCCAACATGAGCAAGGTTAGTCCTTTTTATGTTTTGTCATGTACTTGAAGGATCCTTGGAAGTTATATCCCCATATCCATGTGTTAGACATGGGAATTTCAAAAAACAAATGAAGAGTCCAAGCAACATAGTCAAAATGTGTAGTGATTCTATACTCTACTCTATATCAGGGGAAAAAGTGTATAAATGCTCATAATCCATTTTCCATCATATATACCACTTGCAAGTTGCAAGAGATGGGATCCAAATGTGCATAAGACAAAAAATTGTAACTTCTTGAATGCTCAATGAAGAGTCCTTTGTGGTTAAAGAGTACTATAGGTTTCGGCTATCTGCACTTGTAATACAAGATGTAAGCATAACCATGACAATACTAATACAAGAGGTGCCTAATTGGGTTAACAGTACTTTGTGTGAGTGTGCATAAATATGCAAGCATGCACATTAACATATAACGATAATAATACAAGATGTACCTCATTATGGTCATGAAGCAAAACAGGAGTGTTAGCCATAGGTGAAAAACCAATAGCTCGCAGGCCCTGTTGCCGAAAATAGCGAGAATCTGTAGCAGCGGGAAAAATCTCTGGTTTCCCAATCTTTCCATTAGCTTTCTTGATAGCTTCTACCAACAGAGCCCACCATGGATTCGACCTGTCAGTGGCAGTTATGAGTGGCCTTCCCCAGTAATCTTGCGTAGAACCCTTTTGCTTAAACTGCGGACAGAAATAATTAGTTCAGGAAGCAACTCGGTATCACACAAACAGCAACACACCATGAGAAACTCATACAAGTGGGCAGCTATTTTCTTTTCCTAATATTTATCGCCTTTGTTTCCCCTGGAATGCACCGATCTTGTATTTAGACAGTGACTCAGATGATATCAAATCGATACAAGTTGACGAGTGTCACTATCTTCAAAAAGCGGGAGAGGGGATGCGTTTAAGGTCATATAACTGACGGTATGAGCAGAACAAAATATTGAACAAACCACAGGACATAATCATATTGATTCCAAGAAATATATTGCAGGATGCCACAAAATTCTGTACTAACAGATCCCGAAAACATAGTACACCACCCTTTTATTCTTACAGAATGCCATTTTTTTCTAAGAGAGAACTGTTTCACTTGCTCTACCTCAAATGACATGTTTCGAGAAGCAGGTGCCCATTCCTCAGCTATCCGTTTCTCCAAGGATTCTGCATTAACTGTTGGTGGTATTCGAATATCAAAACCAGCTTCTGCTTCAGACGGCTGCAAATTCATAACAAAACCCTGGCAGAAAAATATAAAAGAAGCCATGTATGTTAGAGGTAGATATTACATATATAACTATCTTTTTTTCCATGAATGCAACATGGCAACAAAATTGATGAAAGACCAGCAGAATGAATGTGTGCAGTAGCGGAAAGGAGAAAGGTAGGCCAAAAGGCCTAACTGACCATGCATTAAATGGTCCAGCATTTTTAGCACAGAAAGTTTAGTCCTTTAGTTCCTCTAGCAACTGAGTGCTTTAAGGAACTATGGAACAAAGATTAATGCACATTGTTTTCCATCTTCAATGAAACAATGCAATCAAGCCACAGCTTTCCATGTTGATATATACTTAACATATTGAATAGGGTTAATGCAATTTTTGATCCCTGAACTTGGCAACCAGGTCCATTTTGGAACTTCACTTTTTTTTATCCACTTTGGTACTTGAACTTGACAACTAGATCCATTTTGATCTTTGAACTTGAAAAATGTAAAAGTTTGATGACATGGCACTCTGAGATTATGCCACATCATTAGATATTGAGGAAATACAAATTTAGGGACAAAAATGGACCTAGATGCCCAGTTCAGGTACCAAAGTGGACCCAAGAAACAGTATAGGTACAAAAGTGGACCTAGTTGCCAAGTTTAGGGGGCCAAAAATTATTTTAACCCTGTTTAATACTTAATAATTACTGTTAAAGACATCAAATTAACACAAGAAAATCCACTATTGAGTCACTAGGAAATTATTTCTATTCCATCAATGTGCATGACTAACATTTCATATCCAGTAAAAGCCTCATGAGATGCTTCATATTACTTGTCAAAGAGTATATGCTCCTCATGTCTTGTATAAAGATTCATACACTAACATTTTGTTTTTTAAAAGAAAAATTA
Source organism: Gossypium hirsutum (assembly GCF_007990345.1). Lineage (NCBI taxonomy): Eukaryota > Viridiplantae > Streptophyta > Magnoliopsida > Malvales > Malvaceae > Gossypium > Gossypium hirsutum. The sequence continues at coordinate 8,166,997 of NC_053449.1, forward strand.
TCTATTTCTTTAATTTTCCAAAGTGTTTGAGGAATGGAATCAGTATAAGCTCATTAGGGCTCTTAAAGTTCTAATGCGTCAAAGCCAAGTGACAAGTATGGTCATAGACTGCTCCTGAGACATGAGCAAAAAATTGGTTATCTGAAGCTAAACAATTAAGAAAATATCTAGTGAAATCATAACTAATAGCAATACATGTAAACTAACTACAAGGAGTTTAACAAGCAAAGATTTTAGCACCTAATTATCTAAATTACAGAGACTTACTGTGGGAGAAGGCGTGCCAGCCTTCAGAAAGGCCATGTTAACCGAAATGACTTCTCCTTCACCCTTCAAACCAGCTTTGACCAAATCAAACTGCGAAGCCCTGAACCTCCTGATACTCTCAATGCTCTTGAAAAGGTTCTCCATTGCACTGTTGTCGTAAAGCTTCGCCCCATGTCCAGGAGCTCCAGTAGCCTTTATCACCAGCCACCATGGCGTCCTCTCTCCATAGAATAACCTGTAATTCTCATTGGGTGAAGCCAACCCTGTTCCTCAAAACAACATTGTGTTATCATCACTAACAGATATACGCACAACTAGCGGATCAGATATCTGCAATGTCAATAAAATTCAAACCCGCAAAATTGCTTTAAAATCTAAATCTGTTTACTATCCGCATCAAATCCAAATCCGCTAAGATCAGTATTTAGTAAGTCCAAATACTTGTTTAAAATAAAATATTTTAAAGAGTTTGGATATCCAAATCCCTTATTCACCAAAACATATTCAGATAATGGATATAGGAACATTAATATCACATCCATCCCGAATCCACTTAATTAAAGTATCCAAATACAAATATTATCTGAAAAAAATTAAATAAATATCTACAAATACCCAAGTCCCAAGTATTGTACTTACAAATTCAGGTCCCCACCGGCAAGCTCAATAACGAACAAGAAGCATTGCCCACCAATCTATTAACTATTAACTATATCAGCCATTTCAGGTCCACAAATTCAGGTCCAACTATTAACTATATCAGCCGTTTCAAAACATGGTTTTACAATTTTTTAATAAATTTTAAAGAGTAAAATCTGGTTCACCTTCATCAAGAATAATATCAACATCCATACTCTTGAAAACATCGGATTGAGCCAACTTCTCAAGACCGTCATGCCCACCAATCTCTTCATCAGGGACAAACGACAAGTAAAGTGACCGTTTTGGCTGAAACCCAGAAGCCTTCAACCTACGAACAGCCTCCATATACTGCATGCCCACGCACTTCATATCTTGGGAGCCTCTAGCGAATATATTACCATTTTCATCGATGTGGGCACCGAAAGGATGATAATCCCACTTCGAACTCTCAGAAGGGACGACATCGGTGTGGGAGTTGAGTAAAATAGAAGGAAGGGAAAGGTCGAAGCCTGGCCATTTGAGGATAACGAGGGGCTTCCCTTGGACGAACTCTATGACTTGGGTTTGTAAAGAAAGGGATTCGGCTAAGGTTAGGATGAATTGGGTCGATTTTTTATAGTCCGGGGATGGTTGAGATGTGTTGATTCGGAGGTATTCTTGGAACCTTGATATGATTTGGGATTGTTCATCTTGGGTCGGGGATGGTGTTGGATTTGTGAAGCTTAGAAGTGAAGAAAAGAGTAGAAGATGAACAATGATGAATTCGTGATTGAAGTTGCAAAGTTTTTCCATCGATTTTTTAATGTCGATTCTTCACAAACTATTGAGTGTCACTGATTCTCAGGCTCGAGCAACAAGGGATAATATATGCTTCTTCTTCTTTTTAAACTAACCCAAAAAAGTAAATTAATTACTTAAATCATCTATTTCTGTTTTTTTTATTATAAAATATGAAAATAACTTAAAATTGGTAAAAGTTAACAGAGTTAAAATATTATTAGAATAAAAAATTAATTTTTTAGAGTCTGTATAAATATTAAAGAAATATTATGATTTTAAAAAAAATAAAAACTTTAAGGGTAATTTATAAGAAAAAGCCCTTTTTTTCAAAATTTATCGAAATGGGCAGATTTTTTGATTATTTACCGGAATGGTTTATTTTCGGGAAATCGCGCCCACGTCAGCGCGATGTCAGGGTAAATGGCAGAAGGTCGCGTCCACGTCAGCAGGTCGCGATGACGTGGACGCGACCTTCTCCGCGCGTGAACAGTACCCCCAACGGTAAAAAATTTGACCGTTGCCCCCCCAACGGTCAAAAAAATATATATATAAATACCCCCACCCCTTTATTTTTTTCACAAACAAATCCTATCTAATTTTTCCTTCTAATCCTCTCAATTTCCTTCCAAAATTCTCTCAATTTCCTTCTAAAATTCTCTCAAACTCATATTTAATTTTAATTTCCTTCCAAAATTCTCTCAAATCTATTTTTTAAAATAATTATAATTTTTTTATATTTTTTTAAAATAATTTTAAATTTGTTTATATTTTCATCAATGGTCGGATCATTGACTCGTCTTGATAGCAATCACATATCGGTGGAGCAAATGAAAATGGTAAGTATTAAATTTAATTTGTAATTATTATTAAGATTTTTTTTATTTATATATTTTTAGTTAATTATTAATTTATTGTTTGTTATAAAAGTTTAAAGATCGGGTATTGGAATGCCATATCCGGAATATGCATGCTCCTCCATCACCGTTAGTAGAGAACTACCTGCGGGAAGCGGGTTTTTGGCACATGGTGACGGTAGGCCGGGGATTCAAGTTGGACCCGAAACTGATTAGTGCGTTGATCGAGAGGTGGAGACCCGAGACGCGCACATTTCATCTTCCATGTGGAGAGTGCACTATCACTCTAGAAGATGTCAGCATGCATTTGGGATTGCCGGTGGAAGGGCACCCAGTCACCGGGTCTGCCCAATCTAGCAATTGGGAGGCGGTGTGCTACGAGCTTTTGGGCACTATTCCGGAAAAAATGGATGGAGGTAAGGTCGAGATGGGCTGGTTATGTGCCACCTTCCCCAAGCCGAATGTAAATTCAACCGAAATCGAAAGAATTCGATATGCTCGATCATACATTCTTCAAATAATTAGAGGTTATCTGATGCCGGACACGTCACGGAGCCGTGTACATCTAAGGTGGCTGCTAAAACTCGTTGATTTTAGAGGACCCGGTGAATTTAGTTGGGGGTCTGCCGTCTTGGCAACATTATATCGGGAGATGTGCGGGGCGACGCGACCGAGGAGAGCAAACATCGGAGGTTGCCTTTCACTACTGCAATCATGGGCACGGTTTCTCTTTCCATTTCTACGTCCTCGAGTGAACTACCCATATACATTCCCACTTGTAACGAGGTAAATTTTATATTACATTTTTGAATTATTATGTAGATTTATACAATAATAGTATGCTAAAATTTTATTTAATTAGGTGGAACCATCCGGCAAGTTTTCGTGGATTACCGTCTGAACTTGAAGATATACGGCTTCTATTGGACTAACGGTCGGAAGCAAAAGTAAGTATTATTGCAAATAGATATTTCCATACATTCGCTAGTCGATTGATATTTAGTACTTAGTATTTAGTATTATGTATATAACTAATATTTCTATCATGTTCATATAGTTTCAATGGACACCATACGAGGATCCGGCAATTCGGGCAGTAATTTCGGAAGAGTTTTTACAAAATCCGAACGCTTGGCACGTGAAAGTGGTGTTGATCAACTATGCAACCGTGGAGCCCCACCAGACAGGCAAAGTGCTACGACAGTTTGGATGTAGACAACCGATTCCTGCGGACCCTGAGGAGTTTGACGAGCACCACAAAATCGACCTTCGGCAATTAGGTACGGATTGGACATTTCGCCTCAAACTTATCGGATTTTGATTTAACGACGTGGTAATTAACGCCGTTTTTGATGCTATGCTGTTTCAAAACACCAATAAAACTATCCTTATTGGTAAACTGATTACCAACTTCAAGTTCATCGTAATCTACCCCCGAACTTGTACGATCGCGTAACCGGTGTGGAAGATCTGAAAACTCTAACGCATCATCTGCTGACAGATCGACATTATGCATGTGGGCTGGAGGTGAGTATGCTCTGAATCGTGAATTTTATTCATCATCTAAACTCCTTTCAGCATCTTCACCTTCTGTTGGAATAGGCTCCGGTTCAGAAAATAATCCCACTTCTGCACCATCCGGCTCGGGCTCTCGAGGTGGATCCACATCGGAGTCATCTTCTAACCCACAATCATTTGCAGCGTACGACGTCCCCTCACCAGTTGACGTCGTAGGTAGTACGTCATCCCTTCTTCTGGGCATTTGATAACGTCCCCAATTGGATGTAGATTGCCATCCACTAGAACTTGACGCAGTTCCCCAGTACGTATTTCCAGCATCAAACGTCGAGCCACCGACGTACATGTCCCATCCACCAACAGAGTGTCTTGCGGGGGATGTGCATTCGACACCTCTACCGAACATGGGTTGTTCCGTATTTTGTAACCCAGTTACCGAGTGTCGGCCAGGGGTCGTGTATACATCTCGAACACCGGACGGAAGTACATCAGTTGGCGACGTAAATTGTACATATAACTCAATATAAGTTGCTCCACTAGCAAGATGAGTCTGCACCATTGCCTCCAAGCTACGAGCACCTTTTATGTCGAACGAGTCATATGTCACCGGATCAACACAAGAACAAAATCGATACGTGATTGACAGAACTTTCATTGGCGTCGTTCCGAAGATTTTACACCTAATTCTTTTACGAAGTTCTGTCAAATCTATGTTCTGGTTAAATGATAGTCGCACCGTATTCTCCGACGAAAAGACAACACCATTCTCGATGTGGCAAACCTCACCATCGTAGTAAATAACAGCACTAATACGTTCACTCATTTTGAACCTCTAACTTTCTTAGGCTCTCTAAATTGTTTCTACTATGACTTATGAATTCTAACAACATTTTCTGCCTAATTTATAGCCTCAGCCCAAACTTGCTACTGTAGCAAAATTGCGTCCACGAGGGCGCGATTTCATAATTTCTTCTCAAATAGCATCCTCGTAGAAATTATTTTATACTATTTACTCAGAAACATCAGAAAAAAAATTATTTCTTACATGACCTACTGTAGCAAAATCGCGTCCACGAGGGCGCGATTTCACAATTTCTTCTCAAATAGCATCCTCGTAGAAACGATTTTATACTATTTGCTCAGAAAAATAAAAAAAAATTATTTCTTACGTGACCTACTGTAGCAAAATCGCGTCCACGAGGGTGCAATTTCACAATTTTTTCTCAAATAGCATCCTGTTAGAAGCGATTTTATACTATTTGACCAGAGACGTCAACTCAAAATAATTTTTTTCGGGACCCCTAAACCCTAAAAATCCTGCACCCTAAACCCTAAAAGCCAGAAAACCCAAACGTGTAATCAACGTCGAAATCGCGCCCACGTCAGCGCGATGTCAGGGTAAATGGCAGAAGGTCACGTCCACGTCAGCGTGACCTGCTAACGTGGACGCGACCTTCTGCCATTTACCCTGACATCACGCTGATGTGAGCGCGATTTCTCGAAAAATGGATCATTCCGGTAAATAATCAAAAAATCGCCTCATTTCGGTAAATTTTGAAAAAAAAGGGCTTTTCTGGTAAATTGCCCAAACTTTAATAGATTTATTTTTTTCTAGTTGAGCCAAATAATTTTACGAGGCTAAATTCTAACACCCCATTTTGCTCCTCTATTCTCTTGCCTATTCCATCACTCTTTTCTTGATTTCTTTTATTTGTTTTTCATTTTTTACTTTTTCTGATTTTTTTATTTGTTTCTCCTTTTTCGTTGTTTATTTGTTTTTTATTTACTTTTTCAGTTTTTTATTTATTTGTCATTCATTTTTTATTTGTTTTTTGTTTATTTATTTATTTTTATTATTTATTATTTATAATATTTTATGTATTTTTGTATATTTACTGTAGATTTTAAGTTATTTATATATTTTATCAAAAAAAATAAGTCATTTATATAATTAATTAATTTTTTAGGTTAGTTTTATAAAAAAGCCTGAAAATAATTTATGTAATGTCAAAACAAGAAAATTAAAAGGACATTTTTAATAGAAATAAAAAAAGTAAGACCAAATAATAATAAAAAAATTGAAAAAAAATATCATATTAAAAGTGAAAGTTGAATTGATTGGGAAAAAAAGATTTATTTGTTAAAAAACTATGGCTTTTTTAAATATATATTAAAAAATTAAAAATATATATTATGACTGGTCACATTGTGTCAATGACATCAACGATGTGACTAGTCATTAGGTTTATAATGCCTAATAATTGTTAGATAAAAAGAGAGAGAGAGAAGAATAACGTCCGTATTTAAAAATGTGGGGTATTGGTCCCCCCTTCAAATAAAAAAAATTAGTAAGGTATTTATAGTTTGTATTTTATATTTTATAGTTATTGTAATATAATAATTAATTATATTTAATTTATGTAATTTTTAAAAAATTATGCAGATATCAACCTGCACTGGCAGTTTGCAGTGGGAAAAGACCCTAACACATGGATCGAAAGTCCAGAACAATCAACAGAAAACTCTTCTCCTCAATTCCAATTGTCCATTTGGGCCTTTATAAGGCAATGTTTGCAAGTCCACGACAGTTCCTCAAACGTACTCTACCATCGCTGAAATCTAACCCTAAAGTTTATTGTATGACTCATCCCAGTCGCCGTACAATTGTTGCATGGCCATTTGTTTCGCCCACCACGCTTTCCTGTACGACAATCTGTATTGGAATCAAGCTTGCATGTCCGCAATCAATGTCGACAAAGTCATGATTGGGATATCTTTTATTAGTGGCATGATGCAGTTGCAAATACTTTTGACATCCAATTTCCGGAGGTCTTGAGACATACATGCAACAGTGCATGTATGACGCCCTTTTAATTTTCGTATTTGCCACTGTTGAGACCTCTGTATAAATGCAGCCTAAACCCACCAACCACACCTATCGCCGGCATTTCAACGTTCTCCAACATATAATGTCGGTGTAGACTTGGCAACCTTGTAATCAATCGACAACTTCATTGTAACACCCCTATACCCGGTTCGACCTAAGGAACTTGATATAGGGATATTACATTCGGTGCCAAAGTGATTTTGGCTAATCACTAATATATTTGAACATTAAAATTTTTTTCCATAACTTATATTTTAGTCCCTACTACTTGGAACACACTTGATGATACGAGTCACAAAGGCCCAACTCAAGCTCAAGAACGTGATGGGCTTAAATTACCACAAGGCCCAATAACGATGTCAAAGGCTAGGCAAATGCGTATGAAACTAAATGGAACCGTTCAAGACTTCATTAGCAAGGCCTTAGATGCGTATACAAAGGAAAAAGAAAATCAAGATTCACTTTCTTGTTTTCAAGAAAATCAAGAAACCGAATCTTGGTCCAATTTTGTTGTTTTGAGCGATTTCAAGAATCAAGAAAATCAAGATTTCAAATCTTGGAAATCTTGGTCCAAGAAATGGAATCTTGCAGCTAAGGCGCATTGGATCTCAGTTACGAGCATCAACGAACCAATTTCGGGAGAGAACGGATTACAAGCCCAAGTTCTTGAAGATACGACCCAATAAGATGTTCCAAGTCCAACCAAGAAGTTTAAATTAGACTTAGTTGAAAATCAGGCCAAATTGTCAAAGTGGCCCAATTTGTAAAATTTTAATTCTTTAAATACTTAGTTTTAATTTTTAGACTTTATGAATAAATTTCTATGTAAGAATTCAGTCCAAGAGCCCCATTTAAAGGCCTTGGACGAAGTTCCCTTGAAATGCAACAATTAGGGTTTTTGTACAATTTTCACAATTGAATTATAAGAACATATTAATGTCTAGTATCATGACTATCATTTTTCATTTATTAAACAATATCTCAATTCATAAAATTACTATATAAATGATTATTCACATATCAAACCATATTTATTCGTACAATGACATTAGTCATGCAATACTCAATTCATGAATACATCATTTCATACCATACTCAATTCATGAGTATATAACTCATATATTCCATGTATTGCCAACATATTTCACATTTTATTTAAAATTCAATATATCATTTCCATTTCTCATACCATGCCATTTCAATATCAATTATAGAACTTTATTATTTTTTTACCCCTATTAATACGAATCAGACTCGAACGAATACATGGATCCAACCAACACACCAGTTTGGCACCCAGTGCCTCATTGGATAATTTGAAGTAGTAAATTGACACCCAGTGTCTCATCGAATAAATCTGAAGTAATAAATTGACACCTAGTGTCTCATCGGTTAAACCGAAGTAAATTGGCACCCAGTGCCTTATCGACTCGAAGTCGAAGAAATTCCTGAACTCTTCCAATCCTATGGTAGGCATCTATATCTGACTCAGCCCGATACAGTTAATAGGGTTCCAATTCACTTTCCAAATAAAGCAAATATCCAATACCATATTTGCACACACATATATATTCATAATATATATATCAACTCAATCAACTTTAAATCAATTAAATGATCAAAGTGTCATTACTCACCTTAACCACTTGCCATATACATTAATTTAAAATACAACAATTAATAACTAGGTTCGGATTATAGAAAAACAAATAAAAAATTTCGAGCTATTTGATGTCAACTTTATCTTTCCCCTTTTTAGTCAAGGATTCCGATACGACGTTAGCTACGGAATTAAAATAATTAAAAATCATCAATACAATACAACTCAATTTCATATTGCATATTTCAATATTTGCTCAATATTTGCCTAATTTTCAATTTATTCCCTAACTGAGACTAACTTTATTTCTTTACAATTAATCCTATATTTCCACACAAATTTCACTTTTAACTAAATTTAACTCATTATTTTCACTTAAATCCCTAAATTTTTAAATTTTCACAATTTAATCCCTATTATTCAAATTTTACAATTTATACATTTTTCATTTCTAGCTTAAAAATCTATTAATTTAATTCATAATAGTAAAATTATTCAACGTTAATAACATTTAAAAACTTAATAATTGCTAAAATTTCAATATGGGTCAGGTAATACTTAACACTAGAATTCCAAAAACATAAAAATTATAAGAAAAAAAAGACTAAATTGACTAACCAATTGAACTTGGAACTTTGAAACTCTTAAGCTTTCGCATATGTTTCTTTCTTCTTTCTCTTTTTCTTTTTCTTTCTTTCCTTTCTGTTTCGTTTTACTTTCTCTCTTTCTTTTTCGTTATTTCAGTTACTTATTCATTTGTTTTATTATATAATATATATACTTAAATATTAAGCAAACATATTATAATATATATTTTAACTTTTGTTATTATAATATATATAATAAATTCACATCTTATGCCGCCTCACAAAAAACAATAGCATAATTACTTCTTTACTCCCTTTAATTTTTCTTTAATCTATAATTCAACTTTCACCCTATATGCAATTTAGTTCTTATACCTAATTGCTCTTAATTCATGCAAATTCACTTAACCAAAACCTAATTAACTACACAACTAACTTCGAAAATATTTTTAATAAATATTTATGAGTCTAATTTAGGAAACGGAGTCTCGAGAATGCACTTTCTGATACCCCTAATTATCGGGTCGTTACATTCATGCTGCACTGTTTGATGGCAAACACACAATCCACCTTGTTCTTGAACTGTTGCCCAATGAACTACTCCTCTAACTGCGAATATGACGCCAATCTATGAGCATGTACTATATAGGCGTACTCAGAGAACTCGGATGCATGTGTTGCATCTGGATTTACATTCAACATGTCGCCCCCAGGTTCATTTCGTAAAATAATGTCACGACTCGGGTTACTGAATGAAGGGCCATGAACATCTTCAACCTCCTCCGGGCCTTCATCATCGATATCGTCCGGAACCTCATCAACATCGGGGTCACTAAAATCTTCAACGTCTTGATTAGAATCTTCACCATTATTGGTCATTTCTCCAACGTCTGCCTCTATGCTTATTATCACCTTCGGATGTATTTGTAGATAAGGTCCGGGGTAGGTTGTTATACGAACTCCCACCATAATTTGAATTTTTACGTATCTATGATGTCCCTTCGCATTCTACCTGGTCTGTCCATCCAACATTAAGATCAAAGTCAAATCCGCGATGTTCACGTATTGGACTAACATTCTTAACATGCTCTAAGTCCGCCAACTCAGCAAATAACTCAACTGGTTGGGAGTTCTCACTCCTAGTCGACCATCATATTTCTATCATAGTGCCCAAGTCATCATCATCTAACAGTTGCATCGCACAAAATTTCAACGGATCTGCAGAGATTGGAAACTTGTAAAATAATCTGGACATTGGCCTTCCACAATGGATAGCTATTTTTGCACTGCTCTTCTTTTTCATTTCTGCCAACTTCACATTTTTTTTAATCGCAACCCTACTTTTTGCCGACCTTGAAATACACAACCAACATACCTTCTACAATTTCACCATAAAAAAGAACATGCACAAAAAACATCTTGTTATTCATCTTCAACAAAAATTTTAAACTCTCCTACTAAACACAACAATTTCACCATTCTATATATGTTAGAGAACCAAGTGGTGGAACCATAAAGAATGACTCCACCAAAATAAAATATCAAATTTTAAATTTTTATATTAAAAAAACACATTTAAAAAAAATTACACTTGTAATAAAGTGGCGGAGCCATTCTAAATATGTTATAAGTTATTGTACTTTTTATAGAATTTGAATTTAATTTCCGTATTTTTATTTCAAAATTCAAATTTAATTGTTAAAATTGTTAAAATTTTCTATTAAATATGCTGGTGTGACATTTTCGAATAAAAATAAATGCTCATTTTCGAAATTTTCTGTCATTTGTTTTATATTATGAATTATCAAAAGTGTTTTAAAAAATAAATCACTAAAATATTAAATTTGAATTTATTGAAATTTTTTAATAGATTATCAGGCAAGGCCTTCATATTTTTTTAATGTTTATACTAGAGTGTTGCATATTGTTCTATATTTAATTTAATTTATATAAATTACATAATATATAAAATTTATATATATTATAATGTAAAAAACGGGTTAGGTCGAGCCAGACTTGGGGCCTTGAATGTTGGAGCCTAAGCTTGACTCATGTTTTAAATGGGTCTAATTTTTTGTCTAAACTCATTTTACAAGCGGCATCATACTTTTGTCCAAGTTCCACTAAATTTGGTCAATTTTAATCTTTACTTTTTAAATTTTTAAATTTTTAAGTGATAGCAATTAAATTTGACGAGTCGAATTAATCATTGGTATCTTATTTGTTCATGTTTAGTTTGTATTCTTTTCAATTTTTTTAAATATAAGGCCATCTATTAATTCCATTAACTAAACTAATTTATTTTTTTAATATTATATATATAAATAACAAGTTAACATGACAAAACACATATAATAATATATTTGTTATAAAAAATAAGGTAATTTAATTTAACAAATTTAATAGATATTATTTAAGTAAGGATTAAAATATTCAAATTCCAAAGTATATAGATAAAAAATATCAAAATCTCGATTTATGCATGGTGCAAGGACTTTTATAGAATTTAACCTTTTATATAAAAATCTAAAAGTTATATAGTGGCTGATAATATCTTATAATAATGTCCCAAAGAAAAAAAAATAAAAATACAATACCATATATAAATAAATATTGACATTTTAATATATCAACAACATCGGTTGATCTTGTATATACTAAGATTTCAAATTTTTTTATAGGCTTACTGATAAATTTGGCCACTACTGTTTGCATATTTTGTCAAAATGATCTTAATTGTCTCTTTAAACTTTTTTGACTATCAACCTTTATTTTTTTTTTCACTCTACTTTTTCTAACAAATTTAATGAAGCTATCGTTAAAAAAATTAACGGGGATGATGTAGAATTTCATATGTGGAATATTTTTAATAAGATGTAATTTATTACTTAAATAACCCAATAAGATAATTATATATAGAAAATAATAAAACAAATAATACATTAAATTAAAAAATAACTCTTAATTTAAATAAAATAAATGTAATTATCTAAAAAAATTAACTCAGTAAAAAAGCTTCTCAGTAAATAAACATATGAAAGATTGAAATCTTTTGAAAGAAAAGAAAATTTGAAACCTTGAATTTATTCATTAAATCAGTTAGAAAAAGCAGATTGAAAAAAAAATAAAGGTTGATGGGCAAAAAAAGTTTAAAAATACAATTAGAGCAATTTTGACAAAACATGTAAACGTTAGTGGCATGATTTTGGGCATGATTGAACTCATTTATGTATATATAAACTTTAGTTGATTATTATATATAAATTTTAATTTTAAGTGATTTTAACAAATTACTAATATAGTTCCAATTCAATTAATATATTATCCAAATGCTCTTATTTCAACAAAGCAATAAGTATTAATTTAATAGTATTTTTGCCTTTTTATATAAAATCTAGAAAAAAAATTCATGCTTATAATAGAATTTGAACCTAAAACATTAAACTTGCACTTTCCCTACTTTGCCATTTCAACTAAAGCACTATCAATTTTTTGTATAAATTCTTAATAAATATATTATATAAATATTTTCACCTACATTGTGGATATCCATAATCTTATTGGTAATGTTGTCTATTGAATTATCATCACAAGTCAAATCGATACTAACTTGATAAACAATTTGAGTACATTTAATATTCGATATATTTACCTATTTAAATTTTATTTTACTCATAATTTATACTATTTTTTATTTGGCTTAAGGGTAAAAAAAGCCCTTAATAAAAAGTAGAAAAAAAATCAATTAAACCTCTTAAAAAAAGCACTGTAATAAGTCTTTAATGACAAAAATAATCAATTAAGTCATTTCGTTACAAAAATTGTTAGTTGACTGGTTTGATTATTAATAATATTAATGTTGCAAATGGTGTTGACATGGCATGCTGATTGGCATGTCACATTTTTTTAAAAATTTTAAAAAAAATATTATATTAATTATAAAAAATTCAAAGAGAATGTCTCCTTCCTCCCTGGAGCCACCACCACATCCTTCTCCGTCTTCAGTTTGAGACTAGTATTGACATCATCTTTGGCTCCACCTTATCCAACAAATGTCACAAAATCCTTGAAAAAATCAACCAATTCTCCACCTTCATCTAAGCTAATGAAAGCCACACAAGTCTTAAACCAGTCACTCGGCCAACTCAACAACACCAACAATGGGATCACCATTTTGGCACGATCGACACTTCTTTCTTGATCTAAAATTCACCACGTTGAACTCACTTTCCAACAAACAAAAAATGGATTTGATTCAATTCCATATAATCCCAACCTACCTCTTTTTGGCTCAGTTTCAAACCATTAGAGAAAATATTACTCAACAAAACCATTATCAACCCTTTGAGAACCCAATCTGGTGACAACGGTGACGGGAAATTCCCTCTCGACATCACCACATTAGGAACCACAGTGATCATTAAATAGGGCTAACTGTTAGAAAAAAAATAGATTTTTGGAAGCTTTAAGGTATATTCTTGATTAGTAAAGGTGGAAATTTGAATCATAAAATTTTAGTTTTATATTATACCCCATGAGACCTTTACAACGGTATATCATATGCTTAAAATGGTTAAGTGATGAATGAGAAATTGGTGCTCAAATTAAGCCACTTGTGAATTATTTTAAGGAAAATAGATAGCTTAGTGTTGGTTAAATATCAAGTGTGGAATATGATTATATATATGAACCAACTTGGTGGTTATTGAATGACTAAGCTAATGCTCTCTCTAGCGTGCAGGGGGTGCAAATCCAAACCTGCTTGGATTGGGACGCACGTGGGTGACACAAAATATTCGAATCGGTTGGGCCTTTCTAGGCTTGCGGATATTTTAGCCTAATACGTTATTTTTCCTCAACACAACTTATCTCTTCAAATTCTGTTTGGAATTAAAAGGAAAAAAAATTAAATTGACTTTAACGACTCCTTTAATTCAGACGTTAATTTGGATTTTAATGGCTCCTTAATTCACAGACATTAATGGCTTCATTAGTCAAAATTTCCAAAAGTTCTTTTATTTTGAATTTTATTTAAAACCGAAATAATCTACAGGAAGATATACACTAAATTTTCTCTATTTTTCCTGCAAAAATTTCGAGATATTTTCCTTGCATATTTCGGACCTATTTTCGGTAATAGAAGAAAGCTAGGCTACAGTTCGTTGATCACTGCAGTAGTGCTACTGCCGTGCTCATCTTGTTGTTGTATCCTGGGAGACAGTCGACCATCATTTCTCCAACACCAAAGGAGCGGCTGAATCTGTTTTAAGGAAACTGTGAAAACAGACCTCAACTACCATTAATAATTTGGTGAATACTCATGTTTATCTTTATCTTATCCTTACTTTTCAAGAGTTTAAGGTTGATGGAAAGTTTCTTTATGAATCGATTTATTTGAATATTTTTCAAGAAAATTAATGAGATAATTTTAGCTTTTAAATGAGAGTTTAAAACTTATCAAAACAATATTGGATGATTACTTGAAGAGGTTTATAAATAGGTTATTAGTCGACTTCTTCTTTAGCTGTGTTGTAACACCCCCAACCCGTATCCCTCGCTGGAACCGGGTTACGAAGCATTATCGGAGTTTACCGATCAATCAGACATAAATTTCAAACATTTTGTATAATATAATATTCATGTAAAAAAACAATCAAACTCATACTTATTGTCCCTTATTTGAGCCCTCGAGGCCCAAAATACGTGTTAGAAACAAATCGGGACTAATTCGGAGACTCGAAGAATTTTTCGAAAAATATTAAAAATTTTCAAAACTGTAGGGTTTACACGGCCATGTGGTCAGGTCGTGTGACTCACAGGGCCAAGAGACACGGTCGTGTCTTAGACCGTGTGGGCATTCGAAGTAGGGACACACGGCCGTGTCTCAGTCCGTGTCTGTACCCGTGTAACTCTCTGACTTGGATCACACGACCAAGCCACACGCCCACGTGCCAAACTGTGTACCCTTTTGAAATGGCCTCGCACGCCCGTATGCTAGCCATGTGTCTCACACGACCCAGTCACATTCCCGTGTGTCTGACCATGTAGTCTCAAAATATTCCTTAAACAACAAGTTTACCCTTCCCTGCAAGCTTGGACACTAAGTAATTCAAAAATCATTCGTTTAACCAGTTCAAAACACAATCAAACACATTCAAATCATGTCAAAACAATCATCCTAGGTGCCTAACCAATATACCCTTATTGGTACCACATTTATATCATCAAAACATATCATCAAAGCATTATTCAAGTCCAAATTATAAACATACCTAATTTAATCCATTTTGCCTAGTTTATGAATATTTAAACATCAATTTAACATGCCATAATAAGACTTTAAAAACAAACACATGTTTATATGCATATACCAAATCAATATTAAACTTAAAACCTCATTTACAATCAAACCACAAAATAACTATTATTTAGACACCCTAGGTACATGCCGACACATTTCAAAAGGATAAACATCACCACGTTTGAGTTCAGCACCGTTGTTGAATGCTGGATTGACGATCAAAATTGAAGTACCTAATCTGTGCATGGAAAACAAAACCGTACGCTGAGTAAAACTCAGTGGTATTTCTATAATCCGAATGTTCAAAGACAAAACAATATAATAGGCACAATTAAATTTTAAGCACAATTGAATATTTAAAACCACATTTATTTATACAATAACATTAACCATTCAATACTCAAAACATAAATACATTATTTTATACCATATTCAATTCTCATCACTTGCTATATAATAGCTTTTTACAATTTGATCCACATATCATTTGAAACAATAACAATATCCAATTCATGAACACATAATTCATATGTCTCATTTTCATGTTTCAATTCACTATCCCATTTTCAATTCACGTACAATATCATCCAATATCAATCATAGTACCGTTTTATTTAATTATCCCTATTAACACGACTCGGACTCGGACAGATATATGGATCCAACCAACACACCAGTTTGGCACCCAGTGCCTCATCGGATAATTCGAAGTAGTAAATTGACACCCAATGTCTCATCGAATAAATCTGAAGTAGTAAATTGACACCCAGTCTCATCGGTTAAACCGAAGTAAATTGGCAACCAGTGCCTCATCGACTCGAAGTTGAAGAAATCCCTGAACTCTTCCAATCCTATGGCATGCTATCTATACCCAACTCAGCCCGATACAGTTAATAGGGTTCCAATTCACTTTCCAAATAAAACAAATATCCAATATCATATTTGCACATATATATATATTCATAATATATATATCAATTCAATCCAATTCAATCAACTTTAAATCAATTCAATAATCAAAGTGCCATATACTCACCTTAATCACTTACCATATACATTAATTTAAAATACAACAATTAACAACTAGGTTCGGATTATAGAAATACAAATAAAAAATTCCGAACTATTCGATGTCGACTTTATCTTTCCCCTTTTTAGTCGAGGATTCCGGTACGACGTTAGCTACAAAATTAAAACAATTAAAATTCATAAATACAACAAAATTCAATTCATATTGAATATTTCAATTTTTACTCAATATTTTCCTAAATTCCAATTTAGTCCCTAAACTGAGCCTAACTTTATTTCTTTACAATTAATCCTATATTTTCATACAAATTTCACTTTTAAGTAAATTTAACTCCCTATTTTCACTTAAATCCCTAAATTTTAAATTTTTCATAATTCAATCTCTATTACTAAAAATTTACAATTTATTCTATAATTTAATCCTTTTTCATTTCTAACTTTTAAATCTATCAATTTAATCCCTAATACTAAAATTATTCAACATTAACAACATTTAAAAACTCAATCATTGCTAAAATTTTAACATAGGTCGGATAGTACTTAACACCAAAATTTAAAAAACATAAAAATTACAAGAAAAAGAAACTAAATTGACCAACCAATTGAACTTAGAAACCTTAAAACCCTTTGCGTCTGTTTCTTACTTCTTTCTCTTTTTCTTTTTCTTTCTTTCCTTTCTATTTTCGTTTTGGCTTGGCTTTTTTTTTGTTTTTATTCATTCATTTACTTATTTTGTTTTATTATACATTAGTTTGTTATTATTATAATATAATATAGACACTTATTAATTAAGTAAACATATTTTATTATAATATATATTAAATTTATAAATATCTTACCTTATGCCTCTTCATTAAAGAACAATGACATAATTGTTTCTTTAGTCTCTTTAATTTTTCTTTAATCTATAATTCAACTTTTACCCTTTATACAATTTAGTTTTTATATCTAATTACTCTTAATTCATGCAAATTCACTTAACCAAAACCTAATTAACTACACAACTAACTTTGTAAATATTTATAAAATATTTGCAAGTCTAATTTACGGTAACGGAGTCTTGAAAATACAATTTCCGACACCCGTGACTATCGGGTCGTTACACATGTAGGGTGTGTTTAGATACTCATTATTTGGAATTTTTTACGGAGAGATATTGTATGTAATGTGAGGTATTTGGGGAGAGTGATTTGTAATAATTGGGGTCGGTGTTGGGGTGGCAATTAATTTTTTGTGTAAGGTTAGATTGTGCTTAAGCAAATAGGTGATTCAAACGATTGTTGAACAAAATCATTTACTGAGCGAGGCTCCTAAGTAGGATTGATGAATCTAAACTGTGTTAATAAATATTGTATTAACAAATATTGTGTGTGAATGCTTTTTTTGTTTGGCTCATTCTTCACTTTGCATTTAATTTGTTCTGTTTGATTAGAATGAAACTGTTTTTCAAGTTAAATTGAAAACTTTTTTAGTGTTTTTTTAATTTTTATTATGGTTTAAATTTGTAATTTATATAATATTTTTATCATATAAATAGTTATGTAACGAGAGTTAATTACTATGAAGATTGAATTTTGAGGCGCTTTATTTAATTTTTTTAAAAAATTTAATATTAGACATTTTACAATATTTTTAATAATATTTTTTGTAATTATAATAATTTCTTTTTACTTTTTTTAGTGATGTGGTATGCCACGACAGCGTTGTTAATAGTTAATAATGGTTTCTATTAATGGAAAGGTTTAGTTGATTATTTTTTTGGTCAAGACTCAATAGGGTACATTTTTTAAGGGCTCAAATGATTTTTTTTTCATTTTTTACTAAGGGTATTTTGAACCCTTAAGCCTTTTTAGTTTCAAATATTATATTTTATTATTTATTATATTTTATTTACAAACACACCCATTTTATCTAAAAATGTGGTTTCCATATGCATACGTGTGATGAAATTTCTTGTCAATATAACACCATTTTACATTTATATGTTGCATACACAAATAACTATATTTATCTCATATAAAAATTAATTGATATATTTATTTTTTTGAAAGTGTATAATTGAATTAGAATCAAATGCTCATGTATACATTTGAATCACCATCAGAGTTTCACATGAGTAATTGCACCATCAAAGTTGATACATACACAGATGGGGTGAAATTTATTAAGTTTCATTCACCGAAGCTACCAAATTTCAAGTTTGAAAAATTAGTTGACTTGCGATGACTTTTTAGATGAGATCCAAGAATTTTGGGGTTGAGATGTCTTAATAGAGTTCGAAGATCTATTTCTTACGTTTGAAATGCATTTTGAATCACTCGATTTCGAGTTTGAAAGCTCAAGTTATGACCATTTTAGTGAAGACTACGCGAGCAAAATTTATGGATGAGATTATTATGAGAATTACGAGTTTTTGACTTTTAATTCGGGTTTAAATCATATTGGATTCGGTTTTTAGACTTAATTTTTATTATATATGAGCCTAATATTGCATTTATTAGATTTTTTTATTTATTACGAATTTTGGATTTTTAAAAACCAATTTAAAATTGTTTAGGAGTTTTATGTTTTTTTAGTCAAACAAGAAAGTTTAGTTTAAAACTACTTCTTGTTTAAAATAGTTAGAGTTTCATTATATTTAAGAGTTTTATTTTGATGTAATTCACAAGTGTTAGTAATGCAAAAGAAAAGGCCAAATCCCACATTGGTTGGGGAAATGCTTCTAAAAACAGTTTAAATATAATCTTACTTATTACTTCTATTGAGTAATTGAGACTAAGGCCCAACACATGCACGCTATTGCCTGCTCATTTGTGTCTGTGTCCATGTTGACACGTGTTTACGACACATATCGCATGTGTTTCTTTTTGGATAAAATTTTTATTTTTATTTTTACGAAAATTATCACTTCAATTTATAAACTGCTACAATTTTGATTTGATCATGTGTTTTTTTAGGGAAATAGACTCTTTAAATTTATCATTTTACCCCTTTAAATTTACCATTTTGCCCTTCAAAAAATTATTATAAATACTTGAGTCATTCTCCTTATTAAATACACAACAATACAGAGATCACTTTTTTCTCAAAGCCTTTCTTTTCTCATTTCTGAAAACTTTTTCCAGTCAATTATTCCGATCAAGTTTTCAATCTTGTTTTCTTAGCCTATTTTCCTAAAATTTTTTGATAAGAGCAATACTAATTGGGTTCCACCTTTTTTATTCGGGTTTACGAATATTGAAGTCCTATGTTAACCTTGGGGGCGATATCCACTATACGATTACACCTATCAAGGCAGATTTGCTTCTAAGGCAGTACTTTTTCCATGACACAGTAATCATTTTTTTTATTTATGTTCAGTTTATTCTTTCCTATTAGTGCTAACAGTTTGTTTTGCAATAGTATCTTTCCAACAGCAAGCCTATATAAAGGTCTGTTCATTGTTCATTAGATACATAATTATTTTCATTAATAAAATTTTCAACACCAAGAGTTAGTTTATTTGTGTAAGATTTCTTTATTGTGATTTTTAGAAGTAGCTTTATTCTCGATTTTCTTTAAGGAGTCATGAGAATTCAATCTTCATCCTTTATTTGTCACTGATTATTTCTTGAAGAGTTGATTAAAATCATTAATTGAGTTTGTTGGGGTTTATATCTTAAAGGGTTCAAGTGAACACTTATCTATCATATCCATCAGTTTACTCGTTCCATGAGTCTTTTTTCCTCAAGTCAAACAATTTGTATACGATCTTGGTCTATTTACTTCTTTATAAAAAATTAACATATCAAATCTCACAGTGAACCACAAATTATGTATAATTTTTATATTTTTCTTTTTTATTTTAGTTACATATTTTCATTAGTAATACTAAAACATATAACTATATATTAAAGCTCTCTCGATTCATGGGATAACTTAATATCGAAGATAGCTAATAATATTGTGCCAAATCATTTGTGTCATTAAAATTTTTAATAATGGTAATTATGGTATTCTCAAAAATTAAGAAAAATATATTAAGAGTTAATTAAGATATGTTTGCAAAAACAATAAATTATGTGGAGAAATGGAGCAGATTATTAGTAAATTTTGGTGGCAAAAATAGAAAGGCACGAGGGGAATACATTGGTGCAGTTAAGAGTAAATTAAGCACGTTAAAGGAGGACGGTGGGATGGGTTTCAAAAATTTGTCTGAATTTAATGTGGCCCTTCTCGCAAAACAGGCTGGCATTTATTGGAGTATCCATATTCATTATTAGCAAAGACTTTAATGGCTAAATATTATCCAAGCACATATTTCATGCAAGTAGAGTTAGGAAGTTACCTTTTGTATACCTGGAGGAGTATTTGGGCAACAAGGAAAGTCTTGCAAGATGGAATGACTTGGAGAGTTGGTAATGGTGAAAGCATATCAATTTGGCAGGATGCTTAGGTCCCTGGATTGGAAAAACAAATAATTCTGGAGTCAGTCAACGATAATAATGTAATCAGAGTGGCAGATTTAATTGATTTGAATTCAAGACAATGGAAGAAGGAAATTATTACCAGACTATTCAATAACAATGAGGTAGAGGCAATCCTGGGCATCCCTTTGGCAAAACAATCGCGCGAAGATAGAAGAGTTTGAAGTGGTGAACCAACGGGGGAATACACAGTACGGAGTGGATACAGAAGTTTATTGAAGAAAAATACAAACCCAAAAATAGCCAACAATGAAGATATAAGCAAAGAATATTACAACAACCTTTGGCAGACAGATTTGCTAAACAAGATTAAAATTACTAATTGGAGAATATACAACAACTATATTCTTATGTTTGGAAATCTATACTACAAAAGAGTCAATAATTCGGCGTTGTGTCCGAAATGCAGGGAGGGAACAATGACTTTGGAACATGCGATTAGGGACTGTTCTGCAATAAAGGAAATCTGGTCAGAACTAGGGTTTGGTATATTAGAGGAAGCATTAAATGAGAATTTACAGGCATGGATAAGGAAAAACAAAATGATGAACTCCTTTTTTGTGCCATATGGGCGATTTGTGTAAAATAAAATGATGAAGTCAACAGAGAAATGCAACACAATGCAATATGTATTTCTCATAACTTTGAAAGCAAACAACAGTGGCTTTAAATAGCCTTACAAAAATAGAAAAGCTAAAAATAAGCTAACGTATCCCACTAACTCATGAAACTAAAACTGAAACAAAGACTAATTAAAAAACAATAACAAACGAAGATATGCTCCTAATAATTAGGAACTTATTCAACAAACATAAGACTTCTTCAAACCTAACAAAACCCTCCCCTAAACTAAACATACCAGTTGTATGTTATTTTATATCACTGTAACTTCGAACGCCAAGTGCTTCTCTGAGTTTTTCGAATTGATCGAGCTTCAAGGGTTTAGTTATAATATCAGCTACTTGCTCACCAGTTTCGTAGTACTCCATGCTAATTGATCCATCAAATATAAGATTTCTTAGAAAGTGAAACCTTACATCAATGTGTTTACTTCTTCCATGAAAGACTAGATTTTTTGCAAGCTTAATGGTAGAGGAGTTATCACAAAGAATTTTGACTGATTTACTTTGGGTACCTTTAATTTGCTTCCAAATTCGCTGCATCTATACACTTTGACAAGCGCATGAGACAGCAGCTACATACTCTGCTTTTGTAGTTGACAGAGTAACAACGGGTTGCTTCTTTGATGCCCAAGCTACTGCTCATTCACTTAGCATAAAGACATAGCCTGAAGTACTCTTTCGATCACTCAAATATCCAGCATAATCACTGTCTATGTACTCCATCAGTTCATGTGTGTAATTCCTCTTGTAAAGAATGCCAAAATCTGTGGTAGCTTGAACATATCTCAGAATTCTTTTAGCTACCAGCATATGCGCTTCCATTGGATTTGATATGAATCTACTGATCAGACATACACTGTACATCAGATCAGGTCTTGTGATTGTCATGTACATTAAACTTCCTACGATTTGCTTGAATAAGGTTCCATCAACTTGTGCTCATTCTTCCTCCTTTGATAATTTGCTGCCAGGAATTATTGGATTCCTGACTCCATTGTAAGCCCCCATTCTGAATTTTTCAAGAACTTCATTGGCATATTTATTTTGGTTGATGAATATCCCATTAATGCCTTGATATACTTCTATTCCCAAAAAATACTTTATCTCACACAGATTAGTAATTTCAAACTCATTTTTCATTGAGTTTTTGAAACCTTGCATAATTAACAAATCATTACTTGTAAAAATGAGATCATCAATGTAGAGACTTACAATCAGAATCTTGTTATCCTCAGGTTTCTTGATAAACAAAGTGTGATCACAACAGCTCTTTACGAAACCTTCTTTGATAAAGTATCCTTCAATTCTGCTGAACCATGCTCTCGGAGCTTGTTTTAAGTCGTAGAGAGCCTCCTTCAATTTGTACACTTTGTCCTCTTCTCCTTTCACTTCACAACCTTGTGGTTGAGCGACGTATACATCTTCACTGAGTTCACCATGTAGAAAGGAACTTTTGACGTCGAGCTGAAAGACTTTCCAACCATTTCTTGCTACGAGAGCTAATACCATTCGAATAGTATCCCATCTTGTTACAGAAGCGAACACCTCATTATAGTCTATCCCCTTCTCTTGAACATATTCCTTGACCACCAATCTCGTCTTGAACTTATCAATTTATCTATTTTTGTTCAATTTTTTTCGATAGACCCACTTAACTCCAATCACTTTCACACCGGAGGGAGCTTTTACCCACTTCCATGTATGATTTTTCTCTATTGCTTCAATTTCAAGATCCATCGCCTTCCTTCTATCTTTTGATTTTACTACTTGTTCATAGGATAAAGGATCATCAATAGATAAAAATAACACAAAGTTTTGTACCTCATCTTCTGAGAGACCTTTTCCACTCGTGCACTCATCTAGATATGCTGGAGCCCTTATTTCTCAAGTTTGAGGAGCTGCTACTTCATCATTGGAGAGATTTACTGCGTCACTTGAGGTAGATTTCTCATCAACTGAATCTTCGTCGTTTAAATTTGATTCATCTTCATCATTTTAATTGTATGCTTCTTCATAGGCTTCTCCCCAATCTAATACATCATTTATGGTTTCTTCTTTTGTACTGCTCCAATCTCAACCTTCATTTTATTCAAAAACCACGTCTCTACTGATGGTGATTTTCTTTGTCAGTGGATCAATCATTTTATAACATTTGGATTTTTTGCTGTAACTTATTAGAACTTGCTTTTGGCTTCTTGCATCTAGCTTTTGTCTTTTTGCCTCGGGTACACAAACATTTCCAATGCATCCAAACACCGAAAGTATTCAACATTGGGTTTGAGGTTACTCCAGCATTCTTCAGGGATTTTATTCTTCAAGCAGGTAGTGAGACTTCTGCTTAACACATGGCACGTCCACTTTACAACATCTGGCCAGAACATTTTCGGCATCTCTTTTTTCTTCAAGCATGCATCTCAGCATGTTGAGAATGGCACGGTTTTTATGCTCAGAAAATCCATTTTTCTTAAGTGTATAAGCTATTGTGAGTTGCCTTTTGATGCCTTGTGCCTTGCAAAAATTTGAGAACTCCTCAAAGTTGAATTCTCCTCCTCTGTCTGTTCTTAAACTCTTTTTGCTATATGATGCAAGTGAAATCGGGCCACAAATATCAAAGTGGATGAGCTGCAGTTGCTTTGCTGCCCTCCATTTACTCTTCTTTGGAATAGTTTCTCTATGTTGTTTTCCTGCCATGCAGCTAGTGCATCTATTTGTTGGTGTTCTAATTTTGGGAAGCCCTTGAACCATCTCCTTGTTATTCAATAATGCCAAATGTTTGTAACTCAGATGTCCATATTGTTTGTGCCAAATATCGCTGGAATCCTCATTGTATGTATTGAAGTAGGAGGCTGATGTCATGAGAATATTTGTGGTGACCACAAACATTCTGTTGGCAGTCATTGTACTTTCCATTATAAGCCCACGAGTTGGATTGTATATCTTGCAAGCTTCATGTTTGATCAGAATAGTGATGCCTTGATCTTGTAATTGACCTATACTGAGCAAACTATTGCATAAATCAGGTATAAAATACACATCACTTACTGTTTGGACTTTTCTTCCAAATTCCAGCTTGATGTCCCATTTTCTTTTCACCATCAGTTCAGAGTCGTTCCCAAGTTTTACCGAATGCTTGAATCCTTCATCATGTCTTATGAACCATTCTTTGTTTCTAGACATGTGATTTAAACACCCAAAATTGAGAAACCATATTCCTTCCCTTTTGTTTTGCTTTGCATCTACTTGTGCAATCAGCAGCATCTCGTCTTCATCATCAATTTCTACATAATGAGCTTTCTTTTCCCAATTGGGACATTCATACTGATAATTCCTTAAATTGTGACACTTGTAGCATTCTACAGTTGTTTTATCTATACTCTGTCTGCCATGACCTCTTCCTCTTCCTCGACCTCTAGTCCAGCCTCTGCCTCTTCCACCTCGATTTTCATTTGTGACCTTCAAGACCTGCCCTTTTTCAATTGGGCCTGTCATTCTTTGTTTATGAATCAACAGACTGCTCTGAAGTTCATCTATTGTTAGAGTCTCAACATTGTTTGATTCCTTAATTGAGCATACATCATAATTAAATTTAGGAACTAAGGATCACAGAATCTTCCCTGTAATATCAGCTTTTTTGACATTCTCTCCGTATAGTTTCATCTTCTTAGCAATTGAGAGAGTTCTTCCGAAATAAGCATTGACAGTTTCTCCTTCCTTCATTCTCAATATTTCAAACTTAGTTTTTAGAGCTTGAAGTTGTGCTCTCTTGACCCTTGTTGATCCATTGAATTTCTACTTCATTGAATCCCATATCTGTTTGGATGTATCATCATTGAGAATGGTATCCATGATTTCTCTACTTATTGCTTGGTAGAGATAACACTTCACTTTCCTGTCTTTCAATTGCTGTTCTTCAAACAGCTTTACCTCTTCTTTAGATGGTTTTCTCCCTGTTGGAATTTTATCTATTCCATCTTCTACTAGGCTCTAAAATTCCTTTACTCTAAGGAAATTCACCATCAACTTTGCCCAGTGTTCATAGTACCCATCAAATTTGAGAACAGCAGCTTGCACAAACGCATCACTGTTGGAACTGTTTTCCGCCATTCTTCACACTCTTCTCTCGTGTTTCTCTCAAAAGAAAACTCTATTCTTTTCTTCAATCAGGCTTCTTAGACCAGGCTCCGACACCAAATGTAAAATAAAATGATGAACTTAATACAAAAACGTAACACAATGCAATCTGTATTTCTCATAACTTTGAAAGCAAACAACAATGGCTTTAAATAGCCTTACAAAAACAGAAATGCTAAAAAAAGCTAACGTATCCCACTAACTCAGGAAACTAAAAAACTGAAACAAAGACTAATTTAAAAACAATAAAAAACTAAGATATGCTCCTAATAATTAGGAACTTATTCAACAAACATAAGACTTCTTCAAACCTAACAATTTGGATGGGACGAAATAGAGTTTGACATGAAAAAATACAACAATTAGCCACAAAACAGTACGATTTATTAGAAAGTATATAGAAGAGTGGTCGTTAGTACAAATACTGAGGCAAAAAAACGACAGCGAATGATAGAAACCACTGGACCATAATATTACCAAAATAAACTTTGATGGGGCCTATAATAAAAAAAAGGAAAAGATCAGGAACGAGCATAATCTGCAGGAACTCAAAAGGTGAAAATTTGGGCGTCAAAATGACAATTAATGCACGAGTACCTACACCCTTCGCGGGGGAGGCGCTAGCCTGTTTACAAACAGTACATGTGAGGTTAGATTTAAGACTCCAATGAGTAGTCATCGAAGGAGGTGCACTCAGTATTATACGATGAGTTCAAACATCAAAAGAGGATCGATCAGTGTTATGTTTATACATACAAGATATACAAATACTAAGCAGAGGATTTGAAGAGTGTCATTTTTAGAAAATCTCTAGATCTGGCAATGGAGTTGCACATGAACTTGCAAGAGTAGCAGTGGAGAGTCTAAGAAACATTGACCTGGAGAATCGATTATCGAGGAAGGCGCTACTGGCACTGAAGGAAGACGAGAGGAACCTGGCAATGCCTGGAAAAGAAGAAAGACCTGAAAGGCATGGGTAACAGACGAGGAAATGAGACACTAGGGATCAATCGAAGGAAATACTCGTTGCTGAAGGGGCATTGTGAGAAATAGGGCATGTGAAATGACAGAGGAGAGGAACTAGAAAAAGATACTAAAAAAGGAAGCGGTAATCAATGAGAGAGTCTTGGGAACTGATAGTGGGTAATCAAATATCTGGAAAATGGTGGAGGCTATCTCAGGTAAGATGCTGGACATTGGGGATAATGAAATGGGGCCTGATAAGTTTAGGTGTTTTTTAGTTATTGGGCTAGGTTAGGAATGATTTTTCTTAGGAGTAGTAGGCCCCGTTTTTGTAGGCTTAGTTTTTCTTTTCTTTTCTTTGTACAAAACTTCTGGCCAAGGCCCATTTTTTAATTTAAAGTCCCAGATTTTATTTTAAAAAATGTATGATTTGCTATGTTTTTTTTTTTTTTGTATTTATGTTATTTTGTGTGTTTATACATTTTACAAATTAGTTTTATGTAGATTTTAATGTGTGGTGTTCATGTCGTTGGTTTTAATTATTTTAAATTGCTTAATTTATTCCATATTTAGTAGAACTTTGTCATGTTCATTTAAAAATATATATAAATTTCACACGTTAAAATTTGATTATTTGTATTTTTAATACATTGTATATATGTCTCATGTTTACATTACTTACATATTATAATATATTTTATATAATTTGTAATAATTATTCAATATGTCCATTTTTCAATTTATATTTAAAGTTTGTAGTTGCGCTCCTAACAATATCGTTTTCAAAGTTTGAATCTGTATTTTCTTTTTAGGAATACAATGTGACTTGCCATTGCATCCAACACTTATTGATTATAATAGTATATATTTCTTAATTTACCCCATATTTTACATAATTTTCCATATCAATTCAATATGTATATTTACATTATCATTTTTTGTCTTCGAAGTATTATAAATTTAAATAATTTTTAACATATTAATGATTCATTTTATATAGAATTTAACATGTTTAATATTTGTGTCATGTACATATAATCTTGATAACACCAAGTATACCTTAAATTATTTAATTTTATGTCTTAAATTATTTCATATATTTATATAAAAAATTCATTATCCTCTTTCATAATAATTTAATTTTAATTCTAAATTTACTTATTAAAAATATATATCGTTACATTTACCATATATTAATAAAAATATTATATTCAAATTTTAATTTATTTTCCTAAAACAAAAGAGAGCATATTTTAGTTAAAATTAAATTTAATCCCGGGCAAAGTTGGGGGATAAACTCTAGTACATATAGAATATGTCTTATTTACAATTGTTGGCGAATTCGAGTTCGACCAATTACAATTATTATATGTGGATTTAGTTCAATTGATGAATGTTGTCTAGATTATTTCGCTTATTTGTTTGTTTTTACTTTATAATGATTTAATTATATTTTGTAATTTTTCATACATTTATTAGCAAGGACGAAATTAAAGGGGGAAAGCAGTGAACTTAGCCCCCTAAAATGATAGAATTTTCATTTAGTCCCTTAAATTTTTATGAAATTATATGTTAGTATAATGATTAAATTCTACTTTGCCCCTTATAATTTATGATTCATCCCTAACCCTTCTTTATTTGTAATGGTAATTTTTTGACTTCATCCCTATTTATTTGTAGCAGTAATTGTACTTGCAATTATACCATAATTGTACTAGTAATTACACTTCAAAAAGAAATTATTTTACTATAGAGTATTTTGGAAAGCCCCCTAGTAATTGGATTTGGGTATAATTACTTGTAATTACACAAAAGTGACATGTTTGAATAACTATTGTAATTGGAGGGTCTCATCAAATTGAGGGTAATTGGAGCACCCCAATTACATTTTCCAATTCTTAGAGGAGGATGAGACTTGGAGTAATTATACAAGTAATTACACCCAAATCTAATTTTAAAATTTTTTTTATAAAATTTATAAAAATTATATTATAAGCATGTATGAGTGTTCGAGATGATTATAAGCAAATATATATATAAGTCTTAAAAAATTATATTATAAAAACAAATTGTGGATTTTATAAATTTATAAAAAAATTATATTATTTAAATCCTAAAAATTCTAAATTACGGGGAAATATTATTATAATTTTTTTAAATTTTATAAAATTATTATAATATATTTATTTATAAAACATTATGGTCATATAAACATAATTTATTTATGCGTCCATGTTATGTATTATAGAAATAATGTATTTATTCATAAAAATATTATAGATTTTTTTATTGTGACTTATTTATGAAAAAAAATTCTATAAAGTTATAACAAAAAATTATATTATTTATAAAAAGTGTTATGTAAGTATTGGACAATTTGTAAATTTTTTTAAGTATTAAATATTATAAATATTATATTATTATTTATTTAATTTATTAATTATAAAAAATTAGCCTAAGATATTCTCTAAATCAAGTTTTCTATAATCAAAGCTATAAACTATTTAGAATATAAAACCAAATATTATAAAGTTCAATGCTAATATGCAAGTATTATAATTATAATTTTTTGTAATTACAACAGAGTGTAATTACTGTTGCGACCGTAAAAACAAGATCTAATATAAACTTAAAATTGTAAACTAGGATCTATCATATCAAATCATCAAGAACAAAACTAGATGTGGAAGCATACATGAATTCATTGATTTTTTGAAATCTACGGATTTTATGGTTTTGATATTCTAAATTAGCATACAAGAAAATTAGAGAATGTGACTCTCTTTTCTAACGATGAGATATCAGAAAAGTTATTTTATGTGTAATTTGGGGACCATAACCTTAATATATATAACCTTTGCATATTAACCTTAATTTCTAATCAATCCATCATCAATTAGAAATTAATTACTAGAGTATATACACATATTTAGCCTATGCTTTATTTAATAACTAAGGTCCAATAAACATTAACCAAATTAAATCACTTTTAATTTAGACTAACATTTTATTATAGTAATTAATAGCATGTATGATGTTCATATTTTTCAATAATTACTATCCTAATAATTACAATTTCATTTAATTATTCTGTGTTATCCAAGCAGATTCTATATAAATTTTTAAATATAATTAAATTTTATATTTTATTGTTTAAATCCCGTTAATTTTGTTACTAATGATGGAATCAAAATAATCATTATTTTCTTTAACCCGAGGTTTTTTAAATGTAAAATATAATTAAAAGATTTATATATGTAAAGGAAAAACTTCTATCATGATAGCATACCCACAAATTAATAAAATTTACTTTTTTTAAAAAAATTATTTCATATTATATTTTTTCTAAATATACTTCGAGCAATATTTTAAACTTTTTTTTGGTTAATAGATTTAGAAAAAGTAAATATTTTCTAAAAAAATTTAATATTTTGAATGTTTAATTTGGTTTTTATTTTGTTATTGTATTTCCTTATAGTATTTAGTTTATTCTTTGATATTTATTTAAGAAATATATTGATTTTTTATTTAAAAAGAAATATATTAAATTATTCCTTTTACATATTTGAGGAATAATTCAACATTCATACTTTAAAAACATAAAAAAAACAATTAATGCATAAACATTTCAATTCAGCTTATTAATTAAAAACATTATATATATTTATTCCTTAAAAAAACATTGTGAATATCATTTTACCTTGAAAATCATTTGATTAAATTTAATTTATTATTTTTAAATATAATATAAAAAATACCATCAGCATATTTTGTAACTTTGACTGAAATTTAGTCAAAAATTAAATTCTCTTAATTTTTCGATTTAAAAGCTCTTTTACAATTTTTATCACTGAGTTCATAATAATTCACTTTTGAAATTGATTGATTGCATGATGGCGAAATTTAATCACAGACATAATTTGCCTTTTTTAAACTTGTGAAATTTGAGTCTAATTTTGATTCTTCTCCCTCTATTTTACAAAATTGTTTTTAATCCTTTTATTTAATTTTGTTAAAATGTCTAATTCAGTAACACTATTAAACCACAACTTGTATGTAAGAAATTAACAAAAATTATCGGTTCAACAATCTATGTTCAAGAAATTAGCAAAGCAATAGTTGGAGTTTGTGTGATTACCAACAAATTGGATTAACTTCTTAATTATTGTAAAGTACGGGACTAAATTTTAATAAATTAAAGTGATTACTTTTCAATTTTCTAAATTTTTAATCCATATGAAAATAATAATAAATTATTTATTTGATATAGAAGATATATACTGAATTAAATTTAATTTGATTTAAGAGTAAATAGATACCATTCCAAACTCTACCTCCCAACAAAGTTTCCAACTACAAATCAAAACTCTC
Source organism: Gossypium hirsutum (assembly GCF_007990345.1). Classification (NCBI taxonomy): domain Eukaryota; kingdom Viridiplantae; phylum Streptophyta; class Magnoliopsida; order Malvales; family Malvaceae; genus Gossypium; species Gossypium hirsutum. The sequence continues at coordinate 8,198,016 of NC_053449.1, forward strand.
CCTTTATAAAAAAAATTAAAGAACGAACTTCTCAAATTTTTTCTTCAAAAGAACTTCGTAACAATGGAGGATTGCATGAGACTGTGCATGAGGAAGCTAGCGCTATGGCGGACGACGACGTTTAAACCCTTGATGACGCACGCGGAGCTGGAGCCGATAATGGTCACCATGGGCTTCGTCGGCCTCCCGCCGTACCAGGAAACTCCGGGGCTCGGCTGGAAGGAGTACGTTTACACCGCCTGGTGGCAGCCTAAACCTTTCTCTTCCTTAAGTTCTAAGGCTGCTGAGCCGCCGTCTCCGACGGATCCCCGCCCTAGACCGAAGTTGCCGTACCCCAGGATCGACGGACTCCACATTGACACTTACCGTGCCTTCCTCGACGCCGTTAACTTCTATATTCAGATGTGGAATATTTCCGATATCTTCCATATCAGGTACGAATCACTTAATTTTTTTTTATGGTTGGTCTAATTTTGCCTTAAGTCTCTGTAGTCTTTGGTCTTTTGAAATTTAATCCCCTTATTTTAAATTTCAAAATTTTATTAGTTTCTCTACTGTCTAATTGTCCAATTAATAGGATTTAAACATAAAATTACTTTTTATATTATAAAAATAGAACTAATTATAAATTAAATAAAAATTATGATTTTTAACTTGTGAAAACAATTGAACGAAATAGAATATATAAAAGTAATAATCTAACTAATAATAAACTGAATTTAATAAAACCCAAATCAAATCTAATTTCGACTTTTCTGATTTTTTGCTGGGCCCTATCAAATATTAAAAATTGCTATTTTTAGCTTGTTAAAAAAATTAAAAAAATTGTTTGTTTAAAAAATTATGTTGAATCGATTTTTTCTGATACTATGTCAATTTCTATGTTATTTTTTATTTGTATCCAACTTGTTAGATCAAAAATCATTCAGATTTAAATTTCTTAACGGTTACTTTCTTTTGTAGGGGACTACCTCTTCAACGTAATTACGATCGATACCGAAAGTGGCGGTGTATGGAAGATGAAAGTATATTTGTGTACAGGGAGGGGACACTAGGAGGAAGAAATCACTTGATCGTGCCGAACTCCGTCCGAAAAGACAGCAATAGCAGTTGCAACGATGACAGTGACGGTAACGATTATGGTTCCGTTGTCATTCGTGACAAAGGGAACAATGACCGTGTTAACTGCGTTGTCCCATTGAAGGATATCATAGTATCTATTCAATGACCATAGAGATGCTTTTATGGATAATTAAAAGAGTTTAAAAATTAAACAAAAATAATAGCTAAAGAATCCAAAATTAATAACTAAATAAACCTAGAAATTAGAAATTGACACACGCAATGAATTCACTTATTTGTTAACTCGTTTTGCTATGTTAAGGGATGAACAGTCTTTTATTTATATTGACCTACAATTATATACAGATAATTTATTCCCTAAATGATCCTTGGACATTCGAAAAGCTACCATAACGTTTAGATGGCTGAGGAACAAACAAGAACAAATTGGTCTAAGTATGCTTTTAATCTCTATGGATGGTTTTTACACATTTAAAGTTTTATCTCTTCGCTTTTAGGAATTTAACGGCTAAATTAATAAAAAATGTACATTTAGGTTGTTTTTTTTATTTAGGAAAGTGTGCCTTAGGGTTTTTTATTTTTTAGGGTTAAGGTTTTTAGATTTTGGGATTAATTGAAATCGTAGAAGTTCATAGGTAAATTTAAGGGGTTAGGGATGTGATAACGTGCCTCGAAACATGTACATTTCATATGTTATGGCGGGATAAAACCATCACCTTAGAAACCCATCGTGGGGAAATCAAGTTTTGGGGTAATAATGCTTAATACCATCAAAGGTCGAAATCTAGGTGGAGATCCTAGTTGATGGCCATGATGCGGTCATAGGTTCGAGTATAATCGGGGGGCCAGGTGACGGTCATTACGTGCTTAGGAGTTCAAACTTTTTGGATACATTTAAACGGTGCCATATATATATCATATATAAGATTGATGTCATAATTATACGGAAAAACTGTAGGGACTTCCAGTGTAATCAATGTAATTTTTTCTCTATTTCTAAGCAGTAGGTATCTTTGACCTTTCTTTCTTCCGAAGGCTAATCCCGAACTGGACACAAGAGGACTCTCAGGTGGAAAATGGATGTTCCAGCACAGTAGAGGTCCAACTTGGGTCGGTGCGACAATGGTTGTAGTTATTAATAGCTTGTTTAATAATGACAAATGTCGTCACCCCAAAAGGAGCATCACCTTTACTGCACTTTAATAGCCGCTCCCCGCTTTAGAGTCCTCTTGCATCCACAATAGTGCCGGCCTTTAAATAAGAAGGAAGGTTAAAAGTTAAAGGTATTAGCATCATTTGTTGATTGTCATTGCTTAGGATAGTAATCATAAGATTTTGTCGATAGCTGGAGAAATGGCAAATGAATTAAATTTTTTCATGAGTCGGTTACGTTGCTGCATTTGCTGGTAACTGGACATATGTCATATCAAACAGAGAAATTGGTATATTGTCCAAGATTGAGCGTCACGGTAGCCTATGGGATCGCACACATCATCGATACTACTTATGATATGTAGGATCCAATCACCATAAAAAATATTCTTCGGAAACTGAGTGAAATCTAGTATTGACATGGGTTTGTAGTTCTAACTATTTAATCATTGTACATCAAATAACCATACTGTGTTTGTTCGTTGCACTAGCGAGTAGGCGTTTCTCAACAGGTTACGAGCTCGTCCAACATCGATTCCATGAAATATTGAACTTGAGCATCATCAATGCCTACAATGTGACGTACTTAGCAAATATACTGTTTGAACAGTGGACGCAATAATACAACGAGGGTCTACGATACGACACATGACATCAAACTTTGTCAAGTGCATCAATTCGTTACTAAAGGGGACGCGTCATTTATTAGTAATCTCAGTTGTCAAAGAAACATACTTTCGTCTAGTCGCCTTGTTTCTGAAGAGCATAACAGCGTATGCTGAATAGATAATAGGTGGTGGTACTTGGTGCGATGACATCAAAAAAGAGATTCGAAAAAATACAGTGAGGAAGAAAACTATGTACGTAGTGTGCCACTCGCGTTTGAACTTCAATTTTAGAGTTACGGAGCACGCTATGCCCAACCACGACATGTCAAGGGCATCCTATCGTTTGAACCTAACAGCAGGAACTTACGATTGTGGGAGATCCCAAACACTTCAGTTCTCATGCACACATGCAATTGTTGTATGTGGGAACGTACTAATTGAGTACGTGTCTTACATCAACGACATCTATCAACTAGAATACATTTGCAGTGTGTGAAGTCCTGAGCTCCCAACCGTCCTAGATAAGAGTATGTGGCTGTCGGTGTCTAGTGCATCGTATGAGTTGGCTCCGAACAAATACTTGCGTCACATCCCCAAAGGTCGCCTGAATTATACCTAGATAATGAACAATATGGATGTTCAGGAGATGGACAATCAACAAAGATTATGCGAGTATTGTACAAGGTTACATTGGGGCTTCAGCGGCAATAGCATTATTTTCTTCTAAATAATATCTATTACAATGCTTCAATTATTCAAATGTTCCAAATTTGTTGTACATTGAAGTAACTTATCATAACTCACGTTAGATAGTAATGAAGACAAATGTAATGTTCGAATGAAAAACTTCGATTTATTTATTTATTCCAAAAATATATATTTACATCGCACTATTTGGAAAAAAAATACATCAACATAAAAAGAATACATCAACTGTCTCGTCGGGGAGAATGTGTGCCATAAAACGGTGGACAACGGTTGCATGGAGGATTTTTGTGGGGCTCCGAAGGTGCGGACCTATAGACTTCCTCTTCACTGCCATTACCGCCTCCACCCACACCTAGCAATGGCCCATGGGCCTTGTCTTCGGCTACGCTAATGCCATCATTGCCCTTCGTGGTTGACTGTTGTGTCATCTTAAGTCACCAAAAAATAGTGATGCGTGTGGTGTTTGTGTCACTATTGACGTGTAACAATAAAGTGACCCAAATCTCAGGTACATCGCATTGTCCCCAGCATTGATTGTTGCATGGGTGTCTATGTCAGTGTCGTCATCAGTTGCAATGCATGTGCCAGTATCTGGCCGAGCATCCAGGTCGGTATCGATGTTGGCATGGGGGTGAAAAATGTGAAGGATGTCGGTGCTCTGAAATATGTACATACGGGAACAGAAGAACTGCTCACGTGCGATGGTGGTACGTAGTGCAGTGTTTATGAAAAAACATTGAGGTTAGTGAAATGAAGAGGAACAAGTGAAGTGAACTGAATCGGATATTATGTAGACATAGGCGGCATTTTTTTTGTCACGGCCAATGATGAACCCGTTGTGCGACCGCATCCCCTCTTACGCTACTGCTGTGGTGGTCGTCGTTGCCTTTTCGGTCAAATTTGTCTACTCGCATTCGGTGAAAATAAATGTGGCTTCCTAGTGACTTTGAACTACATCATGTAGTCGGTTTCTACCGCTCTGTCCACTGAAAAAAATTGTTCGCGGACGGGTAAGGATTCCATCCTACGATCCCAAGTCTGGATGTGTTCATTGTGCTTCTTTGCCCAGTCCTCGCTGTTCTTCCCCGCATGTCCACATTGTACAGCTCTTTTATGTCTCGCAGTGGCAGCAGAATTTGTTACCTCTACCCGAACTACCACAGTACCTGGTCCGATTCGTGCATTTCCACCATCACGTACACTAACAATGGCACTTTTATGTCTCACATATCCCAATTTGCAAACACTTCCGATGGGATGCAAGTTATGATATCGGCATCGACGAATGACATCCATTTAAACTAAAAAAAATTACAAATATCGTTACGTACGATTTTATTTTTTTCACTAATCATTGTGTAATTAATATAGGTTCGAAAGAATAAGTAACTAACCTTGGCTTCGGAGCTTTAATCTAACAGCAGCCTAAAATCTTCAAGCTCCTTCGGTAATCTCACGTAACTCGGCCCATGGTTCCACTTGTACGGGCGATATGTTAGTTGAAACATATAATAAATAAAAATATTTATTGTGCAAGCTACGTATTTATTAATAAATTTAAATTTTTTACCTCGTCACCAACGAGAACATGTATGGATCGGTCATTTTGGGACGTAGAAGCGGTAGTCGCCACCAAGCCCACGACTTTAGTAGGAGCAGGCAACCACCGATTGACATCGCATTCGGTACCTTGGCCCGACATAGCTCCCGATATAATGTGGACAAGATGGCAGACCTCTAACTTAGTTTTCCTCATTCAATGAAGTCCATTAGATGTAGTAGCCACCTTACGTGCACCAAATTTTGAAATTTATCGGGCATTAAAGTTCCCCCAATTAACCTCATGATGAATGCTCGAGCGTATTATTCTATGACCTCCTCCGTTGGGTCTTCAAGAAGCTCTTCGAAATTATCCTCTAATCAGTTGATCGATATCCGACCACCATCAAACCTGTTTGGGACTTTTCCCAACATTGCTCTACAGAGGTCCACTTTATCGAGAACGACCACTGATCTCGTGACGACTGGCTCATCCATAGGTAGATCGAGTTGTAACACTATGTCCTCGAGTGTGATTGTACACTCGCCGCATGGAAGGTGAAAAGTATGTGTTTCGGGCCTCCATCTTTCCATCAACGCATTGATTAGTGTAGGATTGAGTTTGCAACACCCAAGCATGCGAGATGTATGCAAGAATCCATCCTCTTGCAAGTAGCCACAAATTTGAGGGATTGGAGGCTTTCTCATATTATGTATGAAACCTTCCAAAACACAATCGTCTGCTTATTTATAACATAAAAAAATATTTCTAATTATCAAAAATAATTAATTAAATGTAGCATAATTAAAAATAACAAAATTTAAAATTTCGTCTTACCATTGTTGCTTGGGCGACGGAAATATACTTGTCGTCAAAACGAATTAGAGAGACGGCCATTCATGAGAAATTAATTCGAACGAAAAAAATGGAAGATAATTAAAAATATATATTTTTAAATGAGAATATCGATAAATTTAGAATAAAAAGATTGAGAGTGTTTGAGAGAGTTGAAAGAAGGATGTAAATGAAAAAAAATGAAATTTTGGGATATTTATAGGGTAAAAAAAAGTTTACTGTTAGCCCCATTCAATTTTTTTTTACTGTTGCGGCAACGTTAAAAAATCCGTTGATTTTTTACCATTGAGGGAAACCGCATCTAACTAGACGCAGTTTCCCTTTCTCTCTCCTAAAATCAATCTATTTTCCTGATTAAAAAAGCACAAAAACCTAATAAAAATAAAAAATGAAAATTTAAGCCTAATTTTGCTTAATTTAATTATTATTTTTATTTTATAACTAAAATTTAATTTAATTATATTAGTAAAGTGCTTTTATTAAATTTGATTATAATATATATTTGAAATAAACAAAAACTTGCTTGCATGCCTAATTTAAAGCCTTGTGAAAGTCATGTGAGTAAAAAACTAAAAAACTAGATTAACCTCTCCTTAACTAATAAAAATATAAATCATTCAAATTAAGTGTTGTAGCTTTTGAATAAATAAATAAAATTATATTTTTAATTCTTACAAAAAGTTTATAATACAAATTAAATCCTTTTAACATAAAAAATTTAAACTTTAACTCCTTTAAAATTTTATAATTTTATCCCGATTCTCTTAAATAAAACTCCTAATTTAACTTTTAGTATAGAATAATTACATTATACATTACAAAATCATGAATATTACTCGATAATCAACCCAAAAATAAGGCGATTATCCATCCTGAGACCTATATATTAATGAAACAATTGGCAACTCTAATATCAAGTAGACATATAGAAAAGAATGAGACAAACTTGAAACAATGCGCTAAACTGCGTACATCACTCATATAAAGTACTACTTCGAAGTTTTGTGATGATTCTAGCAAAATCACCTTTCATAGTTATATTGCGATTTTCATTGTCGGGTGTGTACTTTAGGTTAGAGGTGCTTTCACTTTTCTATTTTGAATTAGTGCTCTAGAATTTTATAACCTTGGATTTAGAATTGAAAATGTTACAATTTGGATTCAGCAAAATTTTTCTTTTAAAAATTCTAAATATTATTAAGTGAATTTAAATTATTAAATCAAAAGAGTAAGGAGTAAATTTTTGGAATTGAAAAAAAGGATCAAATTTTAAATTTGTAAAAGTTACAGGGACTGGAATAAAAGTTAGACCACTTTTGGTTCGCTGTATTGGATTAGAGGTGAATAGAGGTGTAATAGCAAATCAACTGTTTGGTTGAATGTAATGGAATAGAGGCGTAATAGTAATCTTGTGTTTGGTTGAATGGAATAGAGGTGTAATAGCATAATGGAAAAAACTAAAATGACTAGAATACTCTTAGCATAAATGATTATTGTTATTGTTATTTAAATTTTAATAAGATTAATAAATAAATAAATAATGGTAGTCCTAAGATATATGATACTGTAAAATATAAATTAATATAATTATTATTAAATATATTATAATTAAAATATATAATTTAATAAAATTCTTAATAATTAATATTCTTATATGAATTTACTCAAATCATAATATATGATACTATAAAAGATAATTTGAAATAATTAATATTAAATATATTTTAATTAAAATATATGATTTAATAAAATTTAAAATAATTATAACTAATAAATTATCTTATATGAATTTGTATAATTTAAAATAATTATTATTACATATAATTTAATAATAATATATAATTTCATAAAATTCTTAATAATAAATTTTCTTATATGAATTTATACAATTTAAAATAATTCGGATCAATCACACCTTCATTACTAAAAAGTTACATTTGCTGCATTATAATTCGGAATCTGCTGAAATAGTTTATATACAAGATCCACCGCTTAAAAATATGGACTCTTCCTCAGAGCATAACTAAGCTTGAATTTCATTAAATTACTTTCAAATTTTCATTAAATTACTTTCAAAGTTAAGGATCAACATTTAACTACAAATTTTGAGTTTGCTAGTTTACAAAATTGAATTATTTTGGGAATTTGTTTCAACTTGAACATCCTCGTCGAGTAACAATCTGAACTTGAGAATCTTCTGAAGTCGAGCGACCGGTTTTACTTGCTTTCTCGGAGCTTGATTTGGATCTAGTATATATTTGCCTGAGAAGAGATTTGCCTCTGATGGACCTGTCTCTTCATGTACTACAGGTGAAGCTTCTGTAAATCATAATTTCACACACAAGTTATTAATTCATGCAATGCAAAATGTTTGAGAAACAGAATAAACCAAGAGGCAGCCTATGTTACGGACTGAAGTTCAACTACTGAAACACAACATGTATGTAACACCCCTTACCCGTATTCCTTACCGGAACAGAGTATGAGGTATTACTAAATTTTTAAAAATTTTCGACAGCATTCCTACTTATTTTTGCTTAAACCTCCTGCAAATTTAGAACACATTCCAATATACCAACCAATTTCATTTGTATAAACACACATATAGTTTAACTATTAATAAACACTACATTTAAAAGGGAACCATAACATATATTTACATGATGATCCCACATTACATAAAGTGTCTATACATGCCATAAAATTTCGGAACACTAGTAGTAAAATACCCCAAATGTGAAGGATAGTGTAGATGATTGTCTGACTTCGTTCCAATTTCCGAGTTGTTGGAAGTCACTATAACCAAGAGAAAAATAAAATCGAGTAAGCATATAGCTTAGTAAGTAAACACATGATAAATAAGTAATTACTCCCATAACTACACCAAAATATAAACTTATTCATGAATAACTTTATTGTTTAGGCAATTTCCAGCAAGCTGTTTTTCTGCGTCATAGTCGCTAATTTATTTTTATCTGGATCTACAGGGCTCCAAATTGAGTTCCGTAAATTTTCCCTGAAACTAGACTCATATACCATTTTACCAGAAAAATTTCAGAATTTTTAACCCAGCCAATTAGTACAGTTTATTCATTAAACCTTCCCCTGTTTCACTGCCCAACGGTTCTGACCCTTCCTCACTAAAATTTACTTAACTCTCTGTACAAAATTTAAAAAATGGGTTTTCTTGTTTCTAATAAAAATAGACTCAATAAGGATTCCAGGGATATAAATTTCATGCCATAATTATTTTTTTTCAATTTTTGGTAATTTTCCAAAGTTAGAACAGGGGATCTCGAAATCAATCCAGCCCTGTTTTAGTAAAATTCAGATATCTCCAAAAATACAACTCTTTTGCTTATTCTATTTCTTTCATATGAAAACAGACACATCCAGCTTCAATTTCATATATTATTCAGCTTCCCATTCATTTTCCACCATTTATGGTGATTTTTCAAAGTTACCCAACTGCTGTTGTTCAACACAGTTTATAATTAAATCGTTCCTTTTTCGTTTTTGATATTTTCTCCCATCTCATACATGGATCGATTTAGTGTCCAACTCAATATTTACCCCATAAAATTTTCCACCATATGGAAATATTCACCTTCCACACTTTTTCGTTGAACACTCGGAATGTTAACCATTATTGGTGGATCTCGCACTTAGCACCACCACTGAATCGGGGAATCATCACTTAGCAACCCCTCGGGGGAATCAGCACATAGCAACCCCCTTTTCATTTCAAATATACAATGGATATCGCACTTAGCAACCCCTCGGGGGAATCAGCACATAGCAACCCCCTTTCACATTTCAAAGATATGGTGGATATCGCACTTAGCACCACCAATGAACCGGGGAATCAGCACTTAGCAACCCCTCGGGGGAATCAGCACATAGCAACCCCCTTTCACATTTCAAAGATATGGTGGATCACGCACATAGCACCACCCATAAATCGGGGAATCAGCACACAGCAACCCCTTTTATATACAACATACTACGGCTTATTCCGAGTGTTCAACCCATAACCCATATACTGCAACCCTTTATCACCTTTCCCGATTTAACAACATTTTTAGGATATTGCCAAACATTTATTTTAATTCCAAATAAATCTCAACATATATTAAATAATATCAAAATAATACATTAAGTCACGTGTTTACTTACCTCGGTGCAAAATATCGTAATTTTGCACTTTACTCCACTATCTTTTCTTTTCCTCGTTTGATATACTCTTCACGTCTTTCTTGATCTATAATAGCAAATTTAACTCGTTCAAAGTCCACATTTATTAAAATAATCCACCACCCAACTTTTTGAAAATTACAATTTTGCCCCCAAACTTTTGCATAATTACACTTTTGTCCCCAAGCTCGGAAATTAAACTTCATCACTTATTCTTAAGTTTTATAACATGCTGAACATTTTTCCCTTCTATGGAAACATCAAATTCCCACTCCAACACATACTTTTGAATATTAATTATTTTTACCGATTATGTCTATTTACCCGTTTTCGCTTAAAATTGCTTAGCAAAAGTTGTTTAACATAATCTCTAGCTTCATATTCCACCATAAAACAGCAAAATAAACACATTTCACCTATGGATATTTTTCCAAATATGAACCCTAACATGAATTAATGGTAGAATAAGCTAAACCAAGTTACCGGGACTCCAAAAATACGAAGAACATTAAAAACGGGGCTTAGAATCACTTACTATGGAGCTTGAAAGCTTAAAAACCCTAAATATGGCTTCCCCCTTGCTGATTTCGTTCACCATGAAGAAGATGAGCATATTTTGCCATCTTTTTCCCATTTAATTCTATTTAATAACCAAATGACTAAAATGCCCCCATTTAAAAAAAATCTATTTCACCCATTTCTTATGTCTATTTTTGTCCATCAACTAACTAATGGTCTAATTACCACATAAAGACCTCCAATTTAAAATTTCATAACAATTAGACACCTCTAAGATGTAGAACTCAACTTTTGCACTATTTACAATTTAGTCCTTTTGACTAAATTGAGTGCCCAAACGTCGAAATTTTCGAACGAAATTTTTACGAAAATTTTCCGTGAAATTGTAGATCATAAAAATATAATAATAACCATATTTTCCCTCGTCGGATTTGTGGTCCCGAAACCACTATTCCGACTAGGCCCAGAATCGGGCTGTTACAACTCTCCCCCCCTTAGGGATTTTCGTCCCTGAAAATCTTACTGAAAAAGAGGTTTGGGTACTGTTTCCTCATAATTTCCTCCGGTTCCCACGTAGCCTCTTCCATTCCATGTTTTTGCCACAACACTTTCACTAAGGCTACACTTTTATTTCTTAACTGTTTGACCTCCCGAGCCAAAATCTTTATGGGTTCTTCTTCATAAGTCATATCTGGTCGAACCTCAATCTCTATAGGAGAAACTATATGTGAAGGATCCGAACGATAACGTCGCAACATCGACACATGAAATACATTATGTATCTTTTCCAACTCTGGCGGTAAAGCTAACCGATATGCTACAGGGCCAACTCTCTCGGTAACTTCATATGGTCCAATAAAACGTGGACTTAGTTTGCCTTTACGACCAAATCTCAGAATCTTCTTCCATGGGGATACTTTCAAGAACACTTTATCACCCACTTGAAACTCAATTTCTTTTCTCTTTAAATCCGCATACGACTTTTGCCGATCTGAGGCAGCTTTTAGGCAATCACGGATTATTTTCACCTTTTCTTCAGTTTCTTTCACCAGGTCGACTCCATGAATCCGATTCTCACCGAGTTCAGTCCAATATAAAGGGGTTCTACATTTACGCCCATATAATGCTTCATACGGTGCCATTTGTATACTTGACTGATAACTATTATTATAAGCAAATTCAACCAGTGGTAGATATTTCTCCCAACTGTCCTTCATTTCTAAAATACAACACCGGAGCATGTCTTCAAGAACTTGAATCACCCTTTCTGATTGTCCGTCAGTTTGCGGATGAAATGCAGTACTGAAATTCAATTTCGTACCCAAAGCTTCCTGTAACTTTATCCAAAACCTCGAAGTAAATCTCGGATCTCTATCCGATATAATAGATTTAGGCACCCCATGTAGTCTCACTATTTCAGCAACATATAATTCAGCCAACCTGTCAAGTGAATAATCAATGCGTATCGGAATAAAATGGGCTGACTTTGTCAATCTATCCACAATTACCCAAATAGCATCTTTCTTTTTTGGAGTTAAAGGCAATCCTGTCACGAAATCCATCGTGATACTGTCCCACTTCCATTCTGGAATCGTTATCGGTTGAAGTAAACCCGATGGCACTTGATGCTCAGCCTTCACTTGTTGACAGATTAAACATTTTGTTACAAATTCCGAGATATCCTTTTTCATGCCCGGCCACCAATACAACTTCCTCAAATCATTGTACATTTTCACACTACCCGGATGGACTGATAAATCACCACTGTGTGCCTCACCTAAAATAGTCTGAATTAGCTCATCATTTCTCGGTACACATATTCTGTCCCTGAACATCAGGCAATCATCTGAACCAATTTGAAAATCTGAGTCAACACCTGCTTCACACTGAGCTCTCTTGGCTTGCAATTTACTGTCATTCTTTTGAGATTCCCGAATTTGCTGAAGAAATAACGGTCTAGCTCTCAATTCAACCAACATTGAGCCATCATCAGATAAAGTTAACATCGTACCCATAGCTCTCAAAGCAAATAAAGATTTTCTGCTCAAGGCATCAGCAACCACATTAGCTTTCCCGGGGTGATAATCAATCACTAGCTCATAGTCTTTGATTAGCTCGAGCCATCTTTGTTGCCGCAAATTCAAGTCTTTTTGACTCATCAAACCGCAAATTCAAGTCTTTTTGACTCATCAAATATTTCAAACTCTTATGATCAGTGAAGATTCGGCACTTTTCACCATACAAATAATGACGCCAAATTTTTAAAGCAAAAACAATGGCAGCCAATTCTAAATCATGCGTCGGATAATTCTTCTCATGCGGTTTCAACTGTCTCGAAGCATAAGCTATTACTTTGCCCTCTTGCATTAACACACACCCAAGGCCATTCAACGATGCATCACTGTAAATCACAAACTCCTTCCCGGACTCAGGTTGCACCAACACTGGCGCCTCAGTCAATAATGCCTTCAACTTTTCAAAACTCTGTTGACATTTATCGGTCCATTCAAACTTGACATTCTTCTGCAGTAACTTAGTCATAGGAGAAGCAATCATCGAGAATCCCTGGACAAACCGTCTGTAATACCCAGCTAAGCCAGGAAGCTTCTAACTTCAGTCACATTCTTTGGTGGCTCCCAATCAACAATTGCTGAAATTTTGCTTGGATCAACCCGAATACCTTCACTTGAAACTATATGTCCCAAGAATCCAACCTCACGAAGCCAAAACTCACTTTTGCTGAATTTAGCATACAATTTCTTTTCTCTCAGAATCTGCAACACAGTTCTCAAATGTTCTGCATGTTCCGATTCATCCCGAGAATAGATTAAAATATCATCTATGAACACCACCAAGAACTTGTCTAAGTACAGCCGAAAAATTCGGTTCATCAAGTCCATAAAAATAGCTGGAGCATTAGTCAACCCAAAAGGCATTACCAGAAATTCATAGTGTCCATACCTCGTTCTGAAGGCGGTTTTCGGCACATCAGACTCTTTAACTCTCAACTGATAGTAACCAGACCTCAGATCGATCTTGGAGAACACTGTTGCCTCTTTTAATTGATCAAACAAATCATCAATTCTCGGCAAAGGATACTTGTTCTTTATGGTCACCTTATTGAGCTGACGATAGTCAATACAAAGTCTCATAGAGCCGTCCTTCTTTTTCACAAATAACACAGGAGCACCCCAAGGAGAAAAACTCGGTCTCACAAATCCTTTATCTGTCAACTCTTGTAACTGAGCTTTTAATTCCTTCAACTCAGTCGGAGCCATTCGATACGGTGCAATAGAAATCGGTGCAGTACCAGGTAACAGATCAATAGAAAACTCAACTTCTCTAATCGGAGGTAACCCAGGCAATTCCTCTGGAAATACATCTGGAAATTCACAGACTACCGGCACTGATTCAAGCTTCGACCCAGTTATATCAGTATTCAACACATAAGCAAGATAAACTTCACATCCCTTTCTCAAGTATTTCTGAGCAGACATGTGCGAAATCACCATAGGCAACTTATTCGGCTCCTCTGTTTCAATCCGGAGAATTTCACCATTTTCACACTTTAATTCAAGAATTTTCTGTCTACAATTCACCTTGGCATCATGCAATATCAACCAATCCATCCCCAAAATAACATCGAACTCATCAAATGGTAACAACATCAAATTAGCCAGGAAACAGTGACCTTGAATCATCAGGGGGCAATTCTTGCAAATCTTATCAACTAAGACATACTTGCCTAATGGATTTGATACTTTAACTACATATTCAGTGTTTTCAACAGGCAATTTCTTACTAGATACCAATTTCATGCATACATATGAATGAGTAGAGCCGGGATCAATCAAAGCAATAACATCTATATCATGAAGAGAAAATGTACCAGTAATCACATCGGGAGATGAGGCATCCTCTCGAGCACGTATGGCATAAGTCCTGGCAGGCGCTCTAATTTCTGATCCTCCAGCTGCATCTTTCATCACACTTTTACCACTGACTTTGCTTCCCACATTTCTCGGCGGTCTCCCTCTACTAACAATATCACCCGATCCAGCTCTTGGCAAATTTTCTTCCTCTCTTCTCTCAGGGCAATCTCTTACATAATGCTATTGGGAACCACACCTGAAACAAGCTCGTTTAAATCCACAACACTCACCAATATGTCGCCTGCCACACTGTTGACATTCAGGCCGGGTGTTTCCTACATTGCCCACACTTGCTACAGAGGTAGCTCGAGTTGTAGCTCCAGAATACGACCTCCCTCGGTCTCTGCGTGAATACCCAACTGAACCAGTTGGTCGTGGATCCATCCCTTTAAACTTCTTCGAATGAGATTGAAATGTTCTGCCCATTGTCCTCTTCCTTACATCTCGAGATTCCATCTCTGCCCTTCTCTTTTCTCTACTCAGTTCTTCAGCTTTACAGGCCCGATCAACTAACACCACAAATTCTTTTAACTCTAAAATCCCAACATGCAATCTGATGTCTTCATTTAGCCCCTCTTCAAATCTTTTACATATAATAGCCTCCGTAGGCACACATTCCTGGGCATATTTACTAAGCCGAACAAACTCCCGTTCATATTCTGCTACGGACATTCGGCCCTGTTTCAACCCGAGAAACTCTTTGCGTTTTTGATCAATAAATCGTTGGCTTACATATTTCTTTCTAAATTCTTCCTGAAAGAAGTCCCAAGTAACTCTTTCTTTTGGAACCACCGATATCAATGTTTTCCACCAACGATATGCCGAATCCTTCAATAAAGACACAGCACATTTCAAACATTCTTCAGGGGTGCAAGATAATTCATCAAATACCCGAATAGTATTTTCAAGCCAAAACTCGGCTTTTTCCGGATCATCATCAACATTGGCCCTAAAATCTTCAGCCCCATGCTTTCGAATTCTATCAACAGGTGGCTTACTTGATCTCACCAATTCGGCACTCCGTGGAGCTACGGGGACCGGTTGAGGAATAGGAGGGGTGGAGAAGGAGGAACATTCGGATTTACACGGACATATTTTATATACCAATCACTCATCATTCGGAGGAAGGCTTCCCGAGCCTCATCCTGTCCATGTGTCTCATGTCTACTCTCTTCCTGTGCGGTCCCTTGCGCGAGAGCCGGCGCGTTACTTTCAACATCATCTGCCAAACTTCGATCAGGATCCATTTACTATATAAAACAAAATTTTAAATTGTCAGAAATCATCACACTATCACAATAATTTTATGGCATGTATAGACTGACTTCCACACGTATTTTATTGGTCCGAGAACCGACTAAACCGTAGCTCTGATACCACTAAAATGTAACACCCCTTACCCGTATTCCTTACCGGAACAGAGTATGAGGTATTACTAAATTTTTAAAAATTTTCGACAGCATTCCTACTTATTTTTGCTTAAACCTCCTGCAAATTTAGAACACATTCCAATATACCAACCAATTTCATTTGTATAAACACACATATAGTTTAACTATTAATAAACACTACATTTAAAAGGGAACCATAACATATATTTACATGATGATCCCACATTACATAAAGTGTCTATACATGCCATAAAATTTCGGAACACTAGTAGTAAAATACCCCAAATGTGAAGGATAGTGTAGATGATTGTCTGACTTCGTTCCAATTTCCGAGTTGTTGGAAGTCACTATAACCAAGAGAAAAATAAAATCGAGTAAGCATATAGCTTAGTAAGTAAACACATGATAAATAAGTAATTACTCCCATAACTACACCAAAATATAAACTTATTCATGAATAACTTTATTGTTTAGGCAATTTCCAGCAAGCTGTTTTTCTGCGTCATAGTCGCTAATTTATTTTTATCTGGATCTACAGGGCTCCAAATTGAGTTCCGTAAATTTTCCCTGAAACTAGACTCATATACCATTTTACCAGAAAAATTTCAGAATTTTTAACCCAGCCAATTAGTACAGTTTATTCATTAAACCTTCCCCTGTTTCACTGCCCAACGGTTCTGACCCTTCCTCACTAAAATTTACTTAACTATCTGTACAAAATTTAAAAAATGGGTTTTCTTGTTTCTAATAAAAATAGACTCAATAAGGATCCCAGGGATATAAATTTCATGCCATAATTATTTTTTTTCAATTTTTGGTAATTTTCCAAAGTTAGAACAGGGGATCTCGAAATCAATCCAGCCCTGTTTTAGTAAAATTCAGATATCTCCAAAAATACAACTCTTTTGCTTATTCTATTTCTTTCATATGAAAACAGACACATCCAGCTTCAATTTCATATATTATTCAGCTTCCCATTCATTTTCCACCATTTATGGTGATTTTTCAAAGTTACCCAACTGCTGTTGTTCAACACAGTTTATAATTAAATCGTTCCTTTTTCGTTTTTGATATTTTCTCCCATCTCATACATGGATCGATTTAGTGTCCAACTCAATATTTACCCCATAAAATTTTCCACCATATGGAAATATTCACCTTCCACACTTTTTCGTTGAACACTCGGAATGTTAACCATTATTGGTGGATCTCGCACTTAGCACCACCACTGAATCGGGGAATCATCACTTAGCAACCCCTCGGGGGAATCAGCACATAGCAACCCCCTTTTCATTTCAAATATACAATGGATATCGCACTTAGCAACCCCTCGGGGGAATCAGCACATAGCAACCCCCTTTCACATTTCAAAGATATGGTGGATATCGCACTTAGCACCACCAATGAACCGGGGAATCAGCACTTAGCAACCCCTCGGGGGAATCAGCACATAGCAACCCCCTTTCACATTTCAAAGATATGGTGGATCACGCACATAGCACCACCCATAAATCGGGGAATCAGCACACAGCAACCCCTTTTATATACAACATACTACGGCTTATTCCGAGTGTTCAACCCATAACCCATATACTGCAACCCTTTATCACCTTTCCCGATTTAACAACATTTTTAGGATATTGCCAAACATTTATTTTAATTCCAAATAAATCTCAACATATATTAAATAATATCAAAATAATACATTAAGTCACGTGTTTACTTACCTCGGTGCAAAATATCGTAATTTTGCACTTTACTCCACTATCTTTTCTTTTCCTCGTTTGATATACTCTTCACGTCTTTCTTGATCTATAATAGCAAATTTAACTCGTTCAAAGTCCACATTTATTAAAATAATCCACCACCCAACTTTTTGAAAATTACAATTTTGCCCCCAAACTTTTGCATAATTACACTTTTGTCCCCAAGCTCGGAAATTAAACTTCATCACTTATTCTTAAGTTTTATAACATGCTGAACATTTTTCCCTTCTATGGAAACATCAAATTCCCACTCCAACACATACTTTTGAATATTAATTATTTTTACCGATTATGTCTATTTACCCGTTTTCGCTTAAAATTGCTTAGCAAAAGTTGTTTAACATAATCTCTAGCTTCATATTCCACCATAAAACAGCAAAATAAACACATTTCACCTATGGATATTTTTCCAAATATGAACCCTAACATGAATTAATGGTAGAATAAGCTAAACCAAGTTACCGGGACTCCAAAAAATACGAAGAACATTAAAAACGGGGCTTAGAATCACTTACTATGGAGCTTGAAAGCTTAAAAACCCTAAATATGGCTTCCCCCTTGCTGATTTCGTTCACCATGAAGAAGATGAGCATATTTTGCCATCTTTTTCCCATTTAATTCTATTTAATAACCAAATGACTAAAATGCCCCCATTTAAAAAAAATCTATTTCACCCATTTCTTATGTCTATTTTTGTCCATCAACTAACTAATGGTCTAATTACCACATAAAGACCTCCAATTTAAAATTTCATAACAATTAGACACCTCTAAGATGTAGAACTCAACTTTTGCACTATTTACAATTTAGTCCTTTTGACTAAATTGAGTGCCCAAACGTCGAAATTTTCGAACGAAATTTTTACGAAATTTTTCCGTGAAATTGTAGATCATAAAAATATAATAATAACCATATTTTCCCTCGTCGGATTTGTGGTCCCGAAACCACTATTCCGACTAGGCCCAGAATCGGGCTGTTACAATGTATGCACGAACATGCCAAAATCTATCATGGATTTATCGTGTCACAAACTATATAACACCTTAAATGCAATACGACATAGAAAAATAATAATAACACGACAAGAATGCCTGGATTGTACAAGTAACTTGCTATTCCGCTATGCAAGGGGCAAGAAGATGATAACAAAGAGAGAATAGGATGGAGTAAGTTAACCAAGTCCCGGTTTAGCTCAAAGTAAGTATAACAGGAAATATTGCTCACCATCTTCAGAGAAAACAAAGCAAGTCCCAATTGTTTCTTCATATTCTCCGATCTGTAATTTGGAAAATAAATTAACTTAAAACATGAAAATTTCATGAATTAAAAAACCCTCATCTCAGCAATCAGTTGGTGATTATTAAAGCTCAAATCAAAGCAAACTATAAAAGCGATAGCTTAGGCCTATAGCGGACCACCAAATCCCTAGTTCAAATCAAAGCAAACTTTTATATTACCGGAATTGGAAACAAATGTCAGATATGAATACCTATCCAGTTATCCAAACTTGAATGATAATGATTTGGAAAATGATCTCTAGATAATATTTTCCATTTATAATACCATATTCGGTCTATGGCTTCCTGAATTCTTTACGTCATTCTCATGCATAACAGAGACATTCATACACCATTTAAAATTTCTAGCAATAA
Source organism: Gossypium hirsutum (assembly GCF_007990345.1). NCBI lineage: Eukaryota > Viridiplantae > Streptophyta > Magnoliopsida > Malvales > Malvaceae > Gossypium > Gossypium hirsutum. The sequence goes on from NC_053449.1 coordinate 8,217,416, forward strand.
ACATTAATAAATAAATAAATAATGGTAGTCCTAAGATATTTAGTAAATATGGTCATCAAGGGAAATAAACTTTTCAAAACATAAATAACCTGGAAGTTGGAATCTTCGCTGTTCAAGGTAAATACTAGATTTAATATTGTTCAGACTTTTCAGTTTCTTTATGTATACATAACATATTCAGACACTAGTGTGGAGGAATGGTCCTCCAAATATAGAGAAAAACATAGAAAATTTTGGTAAATCCATGTCACGTACAGATTTGCAAATTTAACAACTCACCAGCTTAACTTTTTTGTCTATGATTAATATTGGATTCATCGTATCCAGACACTGACATTCATAACAATCTGATCATCATAATATGATAAATCAAAGAAAAAAGGGTTAAAAACAACAATCAAACCTTGTTCAAAACTGACAGCAAAATACCAGTAAATCAAGTAAGCAATATTTCCAGGCAAGAATGTCGCTAAACAAATAATTAGAAACTTACAATTACACACCAAAATCAAATCCGTATTCATCTATGCAGAGCTCCAATCAAAGAACAAAAACATATATAGGTTGATTTTTATTAAGATTAATCATATTGCAAACTAAATGAATATGCAAATGTAAGAAATTTTATATAATACAAATTATAAACTTGCCAAATTTTATATAAATATATAACACCATAAATGCTGAAATGCAGATTGCCGAATCTAATGTTTATTAAATCCAACAAGTACAAAGCAAGTACATACATAATCTAAACAAGGTTTATCTAGATTAAGTTCTCCATAGTTAAAGCAATCACACGGATAGCTAGTATTATATATCTAGATGAAGATCTCTATCAACACATTAAAATTCCCTAATCTTCATAAGATGACCAGTAAAAATATGAGAGCTTTTGTTTCATGAATTAACAAATATAAAATGAACATTGAGCAACAAAAACCAAAGGCAAAGCTTTCTTCTCGGGTTCTTAGTTTTTTTAAAAATATTTGTATCTGTCATATGTATTCAAGACTAAACTTCCTAAATACTCATTCAGTTATAAATTCTAATTTTCACATAACTGCCAAAAAAAAAACCTTAACAAATTTGTAACATACAAAAATTTAGAACTCACAAAAAGAGTATAAGGTGCATTTGGAGGGATGTCAATCTACCCACGAACAGCTTCAAGATCAAGTAGTACATTCTCTGAATCTTCTTCCTCTCCATAATCATCATCCTTGTTTTTCTCCATTTAATCAAACCCAGAAAAAAAAAACATTACACTTCAAAGATACTGCAAAACAAACAAAATAAATTTTCAGAAGAATGGTTGAAAAAATATGAATTTTTATTTAGTTGTATTCGAGATAGATTAAGAGAAGTTCCATTGCATACGACACCCAAACAGATTAAGAGAAGTCAAAGAAGAAGAAAGATTCATCAAGCAGCTAGGATTAACTGATAACAATGTCCATTCCATATAGAAAACTAAACCAATCTATAAGAATTAGATATCTTCTCCCAAGTTCAAAATTTTTTGCAAAAAATATATATTGGGGGGACTTGCAGAGATGGAGACATTTAACTTTGTAGTGATTTTAAGCTAACCCCGAATAATTCCGATCAACATAAATAGAGAACTGTTAAGACCTAAACATACTCTACCTCAAAAGCATAGTAAACAAAAGAAAAACAAAATATATTACCCATTATCCTTACCTTGCGATTTTAGTCGAGAGTTAAGGATTTTCGAGGGAGAGGAACCCCAGCCGTCGGTAAGATTCAACAACTAAACGTGCTCCGAGAGGAAAAATGAAGCAGTGGGAAATGGGAGGAGAAATGATGGGGACAGAAAAAGGAGAGGGTGGAGGTCGATTTCGGGTAGGGAGGGAGGGTAAAACAGAGAGTTGGGAAGGGAAGCCGGACGTAATAGGTAATCTGGGATTTAGGAAGGGAATAGAAAAGCAGGGAATTTGGGGATTAGGTCGGGATTGTATTACGCGCGTAATATCTATTACAGCGAACTAAACGCCGGAATAGGGGCGTAATGTAATAGGCGCGTAATCGAGACGTAATGGATTACCTATTACACTGAACCAAACACAAGTAATGCGTGTACGGTGGCGCGAAGATTTAGTTATTTCCAAAAGAAAGAAAACCGAAGGTTAGCCCGTTGTTGCTTTCTCTCTTTTTTATTATTATTGTATTGATTTCATTCTCTGGCATTTTGTTTTCCAATGAATTTGAATTTTAACCAACGCCCATACCAGATTTCGCCGATCTGAACCGCCGATTGAGGCCGCGATGTCAGCCTCCCAAACGCTCGGCGATCCGTCGAGGTGCGGCCGCGTTTTGGGACCATCTCTCGATAAGATCATCAAAAACGCCGCTTGGCGGAAACACTCTCACATCGTTTCCTCATGCAAATCCACTCTCGAAAAGCTTGACACTCTTCGACACCGGTTTGTCCAATCCGAAGTCTACTCTGCTCGGCATTTCCTTGTCCGACGCCGATTTTGTCCTCAACCCTATCATTCTCGCCCTCGACTCCAATTACGCCAAAGTTGCCTAGCCGGCACTTGAGTGTACGTTCAAATTGTTCTCCCTCGGCATCGTTCGCGGCGAGATCGATAGCAATAAGTCAAATCCGATTCTATACAAAATTGTCGCAAGTGTTTGCAAAGTCGGTGGCATAGACGAGGAACCGGTCGAGCTTGCTGTGCTACGTGTTTTACTCTCCGCCGTACAATGTCCTTGCGTTTTGATCCGTGGCGATTGTTTGCTTCTTGTCGTTAAAACTTGTTATAACGTATATTTAGGTAGTTTAAGCGGAACCATTCAGGCATGTGCTAAGTCCGTTTTAGCTCAGATTATGCTTATTGTATTCACCCGGGCGGAAGAAGATTCTATGGACGTTTCTATCAAAGCAGTGTCGGTTAATGAGCTTTTAGAGTTTACTGATAAGAATTTAAATGAAGGAAGTTCACTTTATAATTGTCAGAATTTTGTAAGTGAGGTTATGAATGCTAGTGAACGGGTTCCCGATTTGAAGCTTTCTCAGCCGATTACGGTTCACGACTTGCGAAATGGTGAGTCTAAGTTGTCGAAAGGGGAGCAGAATGAGGAAGTTGAGGAGGAAGAGATGAAGGAAGGGGCGGAATCAGGTTCCGCTGTGGTTAGTAGTAAAATTAGGGAGGATGGGTTTCACGTTGTGGGGCCACCATCTGGTTCAACCACAACTTTGTCTGCAGTCCAGGATATTTTTCTCCGGCATGAATCAGTGCAGTGCTTGGTTAGCATCATTAAGTCAATGGGCGCTTGGATGGATCAACAGCTGAAGATAGGTGATTCTGACTTGCCTAGGAGCTTCGAGAGTAACACTTCATCAGAGAGACCTTCAATCTCGATTGTAGAAGATGGAGTTGTCCCTGATTGTGAGTTGCATCCAGAAATGAATTTTGAATTGTCAGATACTGCTACGCTTGAGCAATGCCGGGCTTGCAAGATTGAACTCCAAGTCAGTAATTTCTTTATGTTGGGATAAGTATGAGTGGTTCTTCAAGTAGCAGTTACTTATCTAGCACTGAAACTGTCACAGAGGGCTGCCTAAATATATCATGATAATTTGCCCTATTACTATTGACTTCTCTACAGTCATGTATTTTTATGTAGCTTAATTTTATGTGTAGCTCTCCTTCTGTTTACAAGCTTAGTTTTACTGACCAACTTTACTGGGTTACATGCAGAAAGGTGTCTCATTATTTAACAGGAAGCCTTCCAAAGGCATCGAGTTTCTTATAAATACCAAAAAAGTTGGCAACTCTCCAGAGGAAGTGGCTGCTTTTCTGAAGAATAACACTGCTGGGCTTAGTGAAACCGTGATTGGTGATTATTTGGGTGAAAGGGAGGAATTTGCTTTGAGAGTCATGCATGCTTATGTAGATTCATTTAATTTCAAATCTATGGATTTTGGTGAAGCAATAAGATTCTTCCTATGCGGCTTCAGGTTACCAGGAGAGGCACAGAAAACAGACTGCATCATGGAGAAGTTTGCTGAGCGCTATTGTAAATGCAATCCAGACTCATTTACGAGTGCAGATACTGCCTATGTACTGGCATACTCTGTCATAATGCTCAACACTGATGCCCATAATAACATGGTCAATTTGTCAAAGCTGTTTTTGTTTCTTCAGTTTATCACTGAACTTTGGGCTTTTGTTTCACATGCTTGCTTCATAAAAATGTGTCTTATGAAGAATCTTTCTGATCTATTCTTCTGCTTGTATGCCATTCTGGGCTTTCATAAATAATAATATTGTTGTCAATAATATTGATCTTTCCTTGTACTCTTGCAAATTATGTTTTTAATTTTACATGGATAAACTTATAATAGATCTGATTATGTTCTGTTGAGTTTAGTTCCCATGCAAGACATGCAAAGGTGGCCATGCAAGAAGAAGTGGCAGCAGGCAGTCGAGCCATGATGTGCAGAAGCTGGAGCTTGAAGTTGCCGAATTACTTGTTATGTTTTTGGTTGTATTTTAATTATTTTTGTAATCTAGTTCATGTTGAACTAAGTTGGTAAACCTTTTGATGTAATTTTTTGTTGATTGATTGACTGAAAATCAGCAAAGAAACTTAAGCAAGCTGATTAACAATTTCCAATGTAATTTTAGTGGTGTTAGGTATGTTATTAGGTAATGACTTGTTTATTTTGTTGTTGTTATCTATTATATGTATTGGCATTATGCCTTTTTGAATGTTAATGAAAATTTAGCTCACTTTCATTCAAAAGATCTCTCTTTATTTTGATTTTCCATTGCAAATTTTTTTCTTCTTCTTCGATAGTTTCTTCAGCAAGGCTCGACACTTGCTGTCCAAGCAAGTGTAAAACAGCTTGCTACTGCCTCTTACACCAACATTTTCTCATTCTATTATATGTTGCTTCTGTATTCAGATGACCAAGTCTGATTTCATCCAAAACAACCGAGGAATAGATGATGGCAAGGATTTACCTGAGGAATGTCTTGGAGCTCTTTATGATCAGATTGTGAAAAATGAAATTAAGATGAATGCTGATTCTTCTCTTCCTCAAAACAAGCAGGCAAACAGCTTAAATAAGTTATTGGGTATGGATGGTTTACTCAATCTGGTCAATTGGAAGCAAACAGAAGAAAAGCCTTTGGGTGCAAATGGGCTTCTTATAGGACATATTCAAGAGCAGTTTAAGGCAAAGACAGGAAAATCAGAGTAAGTTTTTAATCTAATTTTCAAGTTTTCTCACTTGTATGGGTCATATATCGGTTTCATCTTGGCTCATGGTATCAATTTGTTAGTTTTGAGTTTTGACTGTGTATTCTTCCTTGGTAACATTTATCTGTGCACTTCAGATGAATTTTCACTTTATGATTAGAGAGAGATGTTATAGCACTGGATTTAAACTGTGATCGCAAACGTGTTCTCAACCACGTTGCGTCTTTCATAGTTGCGATGTAACTGAAGCTATGGCAGTCATGATATATATACTTTGTCTTTTTGTTCAACTTACTATAAAACATAGTAATGATAAAATTCTTTTTTACTAATGGTTTATTACACTCTACAAGCATATACTTATGAAAGAAAAAAATTGTTCACAGCTGTAAATTGAATCTAGATAAATATAATTCACTCTCTTGAGATTAGTTGCTGTGGATTGCTAACCAGTCACACCCAAATCATGGGGAATATTAGTGGTGGAGGGAGCTAAAGCAGCAAAAATAACAGCTGTACTGTTGCCTTAGAGCTGCTAGTTATTGTACATTCTTTTGCATGCCATAGGTTGTGATGTTGGTCGGGACATCATTTCATTTTAATTGACCCTAGGCCTAAACATTTGATAAATAAACAACATGCATCATTAAACAAAAAGGATTTAGTCCTTGTACCGTCCTCTATAGATTCTCTCCATCTTCTGTTTTAAATTGATTTTTGTTCTTTTATCATCCAAAATATCCTGGAAGACATACGTATTACACAAGATTTATTAACAGTAGCTTTTCTTTGCTTTTGCAGGTCTGCTTATCATCACATTTCAGATGTAGCAATCTTGAGGTTTATGGTGGAGGTCTGCTGGGGACCTATGCTGGCTGCATTCAGTGTCACTCTTGACCAGAGTGATGATAGACTTGCTACCACTCAATGCTTACAGGGCTTTCGATATGCTGTGCATGTGACTGCAGTAATGGGCATGCAGACACAGAGAGATGCTTTTGTCACATCTGCAGCAAAGTTCACTTTTCTCCATTGTGCTGCAGATATGAAACAAAAGAATGTTGATGCTGTAAAGGTAAGTAATTTCTTTGTACATGATAATAAAGAATGGAATCTCCTCCTGGTTTTCTCCATTTCTACGTCAGAGGAAGCATTAAAATTGCTGCATCTGAATGTTTGCTCATACAGCCTCCCACCATGGATACCATAAAATTCATTTGTTACGTACATTATAGTTTTATGCTTGTTAGTTCCTTTTCCTAGTGTTGCTTGGTTGTGCAACATTGATAGTCTAGTAGGTTGAAGTAGAACCAAGTAGCCTAAACTGTGATGGTTGAATAGTAAAAGTTGTCCAGTCGTTTGTTAGTGAAGTACGCTTGAAAAATTAATGCATAAAATTTAGTTAGTAAAGCGTGTTGCATGCAGATAGTGAAAGTTTCTTTCTGTGAAATGTTAATATCTCACTTGCTGAAACACTTCATTCAGGCAATAATATCCATTGCCATTGAAGATGGTAACCATCTTCAGGAAGCGTGGGAGCATATATTGACATGCCTGTCCAGAATTGAGCATCTGCAACTGTTGGGAGAAGGTGCACCAGTTGATGCAGGTGTTTTATCTGTATCTAACAGTGAAACAGATGAAAAGACATCGAAACCTGTTGGTCTTCAATCTCTGAAGAAAAAAGGAGCCATCCAAAATCCAGCTGTAATGGCAGTTGTCCGAGGGGGTTCATATGATAGCACCACTGTTAGAATCAATAGTTCTGGACTTGTACCTCCAGAGAAGATTAATCAATTCATTGCAAACTTGAATTTGTTGGACCAGATAGGAAATTCCGAGTTGAGCCATGTTTTTGCACATAGCCAAAGGTTAAATAGCGAAGCAATAGTGGCATTTGTGAAAGCCCTTTGCAAAGTTTCTATGTCAGAGTTGCAGTCTCCAACAGATCCTCGAGTTTTTAGCCTCACAAAACTAATTGAAATTGCGTATGAGTCTTATCTTTTTCTTTAAGTAAATTTCCTATAATGCTATCTCCAACAGATCTTAAATTTTTAGCCTCACAGATAAAATTGCCCTGTCTCTGTCTGATGCATCTCTCTCTCTCTCTCTCTCTCTCTTTATCTCCCTCCTCCTTTGTGTGCCTATGGAGAATCCTTATTCTAAAATTTTCTATTGCAGGCATTACAATATGAACCGCATCAGATTAGTTTGGTCTCGCATGTGGCATGTTCTTTCTGATTTCTTTGTTTCGGTTGGATTGTCCAAGAATTTGTCTGTAGCAAGTTTTATGATGGATTCATTGTGGCATCTTGCTATGAAATTTTTAGAACGCGAGGAGCTTGCAAACTACAATTTCCAAAATGAATTCTTGAGACCATTTGTGATCATTATGCAGAAAAGCGACTATACAGAAATAAGGGAATTAATAGTTCGATGCATTTCTCATATGGTCCTCAGCCATGCTAGTAATGTGAAATCTGGATGGAGAAGTGTTTTTATGGTATGTTAACGGATTGTACAAGAGATCTATTGTTGTGCTGCTCTGATAGTCTTTCTTTTGTCTCAATTTTGTCCTTTGTCACAGGTGTTCACAGCTGCGGCTGATGATGAGCAGAAGAATAGTCTTACTGGCATTTGAGACAATGGAAAAAATAGTTCGAGCACATTTTCCTCATGTTACTGAGACAGAGGCTACCACTTTTATGGATTGTATAAAATGTCTCATCAAGTTCACAAATAGCAGGATTAACAGTGATGTTAGCCTCAATGCTATTGCATTTCTCCGGTTTTGTGCCCTCAAACTTGCTGAGGGAGGACTTGGTTGCACTGGCAAGAGCTGGGATGATGGTTCATCTGTTTCAATTATATATAAGGATGGTTCAGATGTACGAAGTTTAGCCAATATTGATGATCATGGATCCTGTTGGGTTCCTCTGCTAACAGGTAAACTGCTAATTTAGTTGCTTGGTAATCCTAAAACCGCACTGGCTCTGTTATGCAAAACGGATGGATAATAGGCTATCTGTGTGACTTGACGGATAATAGGATATTTCTGTACAGAGGTCTTGTATGCCACTCCTCCTGGTAGGATCATATTTATTATTTCATCAAACTACCCCCAATCTAGGTTAGACTCTCATTGTCCAAGTTGAATGCTAAAATATCTCCACTTGTCCGCTTCTTTCTGAATGGCAACATGATTGTTATCTGCTTTGGTTTTCGATGTTGCAAAGATGAAGTGCCATTCCTGTTTTGAACTTGTAGAATTTTGATATGTTGTTTCAGGTTTGTCAAAACTAACAACAGATTCAAGACCGGCTATCCGAAAGAGTTCATTGAAAGTTCTTTTCAACATCCTGAAGGATCGTGGTCATCTTTTCTCACGAACATTCTGGATTGGTGTTTTTAGTTATATTGTTCTCCCCATATTTAATGATGCATGCAAAAGGACGGACATGGCAGTAAAAGACGAGCAAGTTTCACCCACTTCAAAATCTCCGCATCCTGATGGAAGTACATGGGACACAGAAATTCTCGAAGTAACAGCACGCTGTTTAGTAGATTTATTTATCTGTTATTACAATTTACTGAGGCCTCAGATATCAAATGTGGTATCTATTCTGATAGGGCACTTAAAAAGTCCAACAAAGGGTTCTGCAAGCACTGCGTTTGCAGCGATATTTCGTTTGACAGCAGAGTTGGGAAGTAGATTTTCAGAAGATGAATGGAGAAAATTTTTTCTAGCTTTAAAAGAAGCAGCCACATCAACATTGCCTGAGTTTATGAAGCTTGAGAACCATGGATGACATCAGATTGCCTGACAATTCTCAATACCATGATAATATCGAAACAAGCTCTGATGATGGAACGAAAAATGATGATCTTGAGGATGATAATCTGCAAACCGTGGCTCACGTGGTTTCGAGAGTGAAGAGTCATATAGCAGTCCAGCTGCTCATTTCACAGGTTCTCCCATTACACTCTATTTTCTTGCATGCTAATAATTGACTCTTTATGATACCATCAAGCACGTGACATGATCGTGTGTTTTTTTTGGCTTTCACCATTGCAGGTTATAAAAGATACAAACAAAAAAAACCTACAATTCTTGTCAGCTTCCAACATCAGTATCATTGTTGAGATATTTTCTTCCATCGCATCACATACTCAGCAACTTAACACCGATATTACCCTTCAAAAGAAAATACGGATAGCATGCTCAATCATGGAGCTCACTGATCCTCCTATGGTTCACTTCGAGAACGAGGCGTACCAAAATTACCTCGACTTCCTCCAAGATTTAGTCCAAAACAACCAATCCGTCTCGGCTGAGATGAACCTAGAATCACTACTCGTGGCAGTATGTGAAAATATACTTCAGTTATACCTTAACCGTACAGATCACCACTACGAGCAGCAGAAATCAGGCCCAGTCACGCGTTGGGTTCTTCCATTGCCTTTAGCCGAAAAGGAAGAATTGGCAGCTACAAGGCCTTTACTAGTGTTAGCATTGAAGGCATTGGGTGATCTGGGCAAGGATTCCCTAAGAAAATACATTGCAAATCTGTTTCTTCTGTTGGTAGGTCTCGTGCGGATCGAGAACAACTTGGGCTCAGGCGAAGCCGAACGTGTTCTAACCAAACATATTCCAATCAGGTATAGGTCCAATAATTATGCAATAATTTATCATCTTATACAGTATTACTTACTCATATATTTCGTCATTATATTGAAAAGCCAAAATGTCATCAATATTATATTCTTCTTGTAGTATATTTTGACTTTTATTTTGACTAAACATGCTGTCAGTTTTCGTAAAATTTTAATTTTAATTTGTGTTTAATAAGTTAAAAATTAATTTTTTTTTATTTTTTTAAATTTAAAATTTTTAGTTCAATTATTAACATAGTTAATATATTCTATTAAAATTTGCTCATCATTAAATATGCTTGCTTCTAAATTGACATGATTGCATGAGTATATTGATAGCAATCCTATAGAAAATTTTAATAATAGGAATAGAATTTTTAAATTTATTTTAACTAAAGTTAGGATAATCTCAAAATTCATTTCAATACATAAATTTACGACATATTTTACACTTTTATTTTGTTTTTCTCTCCCTTCATAAAGGTGTATCTTTTTCTTTCAAATGTTTGTAGTTTGTGGGTCATAGTCCACGTTAATCATCAAAGTATTATTTATTTGTGTTTATTGAATTTTGGGACTTTTCATATGATTTAATATTCTAATATCAAATGAAATTCATGATATTTCTCTTCAGAAGCACGACAAGCATCTGGAAGTCATATGATCCACTACCATGATAATGCATCTTTTTGGTTGTCATCTTTTATGCATAATTGAATTATTTTTATTTGTTTTAAAGAAACCTGTCTGGATGATCAGCAAGCTAGTGAAGACACTGGGTTGGCTCATGGCTGGCTGCTGCCCTTTTTCTTTACATTTGGTCCTTAAATTTGGAATTTTTTAAAGTTGGTCCTTGATTTTTTTGTTCATATTAAATTTAAAATTTGACAGTTTTTCTTTTGTTAAGATGTGACGATATGATACTCTGAGATTATTTCACATCATTACTTAAAATTTTTATATAAAATCTAAAAGAATACAAAAATTTATAAAATTTTAATGTGGCATAGTCTCTGCCATGTTCAAGGATAAATCGGGAACAACTGCCATATTCTTAAACTAATTATGTGGTCAAAAAAAAATCAGGGATTAAGATAAAAAAAAATTATCAAATTTAAGGAGTTTAATTTTCTTTTTACATCTTTGATGGGGGCAGCCCAGCACTATCACTAGCCCTTGGACTTGTTGACTTCCTCAGATGGCTTTGCCCCTACTGCCTTTGTTTTCCTCATCTTTTCTGTTATTTCGTCTTTTCTTTGTCTCTTTGTTGCCACTTGCCAAATAAAATATCGATCTTTGTGGTTTGAAAAATTAGACTTTTCTATATAAATATTGATTTTATTATTAGAATTTTTTAAAAAATTATATAAGGAAAAGTCTACTAATAGTGTTAAGATATTGACGTATGTTATTATATATATTTAATTGAGTTTGTGCTATAAATATTTACATGTTATAAAAAAACTCTAAAATTATTTATAGCCTTTTCTCTAATTCATAAATGAGAGGAAAATATATTTTAGCGCATTTGACCCATGTCCTTCTGCATTGACAATAATATTCATCTCAATCAAATTAAGACTCAATCAATATAATTTAACTTACTTTAATATATCATAGTCACACATGACAGTATTTTAAAAATTTTAAATTTGTTTATATAATTTTTTATTTCATGGGAAAGATAAAAAAAAATCCTTTCTGAAATTAAAGTAACCAGTACCAAATAATAATTTATATTTAAATTAATTTTTTGATATTATTATTTGAAACATTAACTTAGGGCTATTTTACTAAGAAAGGCTCATTTCTTACTTTATTTACGGAAATAGGTCACTTTATTTATTATTTATCGAAATTGGCCAAAAATACAAAAACGCATCCACGTAGGAGTGTTTTAAGGGAAATTTCAGAAAAGCGTGTCCTTGAGAGAGTGTTTTTGCCATGTCAGCAAAAAGCGCACTGACGTGAACGCACTTTGCTAACATGACAAAAGCACTCCCTCAAGGACTTACTTTAGCCATGTTTTTTACCCCCAACGGTCATTTAAAATTTTGACCGTTGGGGATCCAACGTCAAAAAATATATATATTAAAACCCCTTATTTTTTTCACACAAATATTTCTTCCAAAATTTTCAAAACTCTTTAATTAACTATTTCCTTTAATTTTTTTTCTGAATTAGTATTATTTTTTTTATAATTTCTAAGATATTTGATCGTGTTAGCAATGACCGGGGAATTAATTCGATCATAAACATATCTCTGTCGAACAAATGAAAATGGTAATGGTTAATTTCAATTTTTGAATATTATTTAATATTTTTTTTCATTTAAGTAATTTTAATTAATTTTAATTTTATAATTTTTTATAATAGTCGGTAGATCGGGTGTTACAATGTTATATTTGTAATATGTCTGGTCCTCCACCGTTGATAGAAAATTACTTTAGGGAAGCAGGTTTTTGGCATGTAGCCAATATAGGCTGGGAGTGCAAGTTGGACTCGAAACTCATCAGTGCGTTCATAAAGAGGTGGAGACCCGAGACGCACACATTCAATCTTCCATGCGGGGAGCGTACCATCACTTTGGAGGACGTGCAGTTACAATTGGAATTGTCGATGGATGGACCCGTACTCGCCAGGTTCATTCAATCTGTTGATTGGGGAGCCATATGGTATGATATTTTATGTGCAATTCTAGATAATATTTACGGAGGTCGAATTAAGATGAACTGGTTACGAGACACATTACCGGAGCTAGGGGATGATTCGACTAAAGTAGAAAGAATACGATATGCTTGGGCATACATCCTTGAGATCATTGGAGGTTATCTGATGCCAGACTTGTCACCGAACCTCGTACATCTGATGTGGCTGTTGAAACTCGTTAATTTTAGAGCAGCTGGCAAACTTAGTTGGGGGGTCTATCGTGTTGGCAACATTGTACCGAAAGATGTGTAGGGCGACAAAACCAAATAAAGCCAAAATCTAAGGTTACCTATCATTACAATCATGGGATCGATTTCACTTTCCATTTTTACGTCCTCGAGTGAACCATTCATATACATTCTCACTCATAACAAGGTAAATTTTATAATAGATTTTACAATTATTACATAGATTTTAAATATAATTTTATGCTAAAATTTTATTTAATTAGGTAGAACCATTTGACAAGTTATGTTGGAATACCTACCGCTCTTGAAGATATTCGAGTTCTATTAGACCAACGGCCGGAAGCACATGTAAATATTACATGAAATATATATACATAACATAGTCGTTTCGTATTTAGTATTATGCATATAACTAATATTTTTATCACGTTCATATAGTTTCAATAGACACCATACAAGGATCTGACAATTTAGGCAGTAATTCTGGATAAATTCTTTCAAAATTCGAACATCTGGCATGTTAAGGCCCCATTGATCAACTACGCTACTGTCGAGATACACCAAACAGATAGAGTGTTGTGGCAATTTAAATTCCGACAACTGATTCCCATGACACCTAAGGTGCTCAATAAAGAGCACAAATTGACTTACGGTGACTGAATACACATTGGTTGCTATCTTTCTTGGAATATATCGAAATGTGGGAAAATCAGTATGATCATATACTTACTCGTGAACCAATCATCGTTCCAGAGTTAGCATATTTGCTTGATTACATGCCACGGTTTAGGATCCATGGCAAACCATATTTGCTCTCAGAAGAGTAAAGGCGTCAGTAAGTCCGTGTCAAAAGGAAACGACGGGGCCCTTTAAATCCAATGAGAAGGGATGATAAGGAGGGCCCATCAATAGCGCGCACACAATCACTAGGCCCAACGTCTCAAGCAATGACGCCCATACCACAGCCCCTTCAGATTATATCAGGTGCGTATCCTAGCCCTTATATGTATCTTAACCCTTACATGTTTCCTTTTTCCAGTCCTATGCCAGGTTGGAATGCATGGCCTAGTGCATTTCCTTTCCCAATGACTCCGACTCAACCGATGATATATAGGTCATCGTCGTAAGAGGGATCGCACGAGACATCGTCGGGGAGCTTATCTCATTTCCAATCACCATCGCCTTATAGAATTTAAACACCCCTACCATAGGTGATGCAAACACCTCCGCATTCTTTGTTCTATCAAGGTGGGTCATCTTCCCAACACTCACAACCAGAACAACCACAACCCTCGCTAAAAGCTGAACCAAAAAAGAATCCAGTGTGTAACCGTCACCACCTCTATGTGGCACTGATTCCGACTGGAACATGCATTGATTTTTTTAATATATTTGTACGAATTGTTTTATACCGTTTCATTTAATAAAATAAAAGTTGTTTTGAATATTTTAATAGTCAATTATTTTTATATTTTTTCCTACTTAATAAAATAGAAGTTCTTTTGAATAAGCCAATAGAAATAATGCAACATAGTTTCATTTAAGCAATTATTAATAATTTTGATTTGGACATGTTCGAATTGTATAACCTGGGTTCCTTCACCATCTACGCAACTTCTGTTGGTTCTTTTTTTCTCGGATATCCATATTATCACGTATTCTGCTTGAGCAAGGTCGACATTTTAGTTTGCAACGCAATTCTCTATTTGATAACAACTTAAACGGAGCAAGCGATACAAATGGCCACTTACGTTCATCTGGAATCGGTGGGAATACGTGTCTCCATACGTTGTATATGTATTCTATTTTATACACTTCATCGACATAGCTCATAGAATCCAAACGAAGATTCTGACAATCTACAATTACATGAGCGTATGGATAACAAAATGAGTCAAACCTCCCACAGTCGCAAGTCCTATTTCTCAAGTGTACACGATATTGCCCGCCAGTAATACCTTGGTTCGGTCTGTTGAACTCTATCACACAAAACCATAGGTTGTAGCGATCGTGACACACTGTGTGTATGGTGTTAGTCCGCGCCTTCGCCTTGTTAATTTATTGTAATATCTTCAGACACCATACATGGCCTCCCTACATTTGACTTTTATAGTTCGCTACTTGTTTTAAAAATAGTGCCACAAAATAGAAATGTCTCCCGCACAATGGAGGTTACCGGTAAATGACACGTTCCTTTTAAAACAGAATTTATGCATTCAGCCAGGTTTGAGGTCATATTACCATATCGTAGGCCACTGTCCTATACTTGTGTCCACTATTCGAAAGGTATGTTATAGAGGTAGTTTGCGCCTTTATCGTTAAGTGACTGCAAAATCGTTAACATATCATGAAAACAGTCATTATTGATCTTGTACCTTATCAATATAAGTTGATAACGATAATTACATACCACTCTTCCATTCAGAATAAATTGAATATTACAAATAAAATTATATTAGTGGAGATTAAATACCCATGTTGGTCACTTGTCCTCATTTAGTGGTAGACCGATATTGCCCGTAATAGTTGGATGCAACGTGCCTTAGACAATACCGATAGTGTGTGTAGTCTCATAGGCTTCCCTGTCGCTCAATTGTCGCTAGTATTCCAGTGCCCCGATCTGATATAATGCAGATATCAGGTTGAGGCAGACATGCCTTCTCGACCTAGAAAGAAAGAAATCTTAGTCGTCACCTGACTCCCTCGGTGTTATTGTAAACGTAATTTGAAAGATTTTCCCACCACCATCCTGTGCCACAACTAGCAATAGCTGATGGGTATATCTACCATACATAAATGTACCATCAATTTGTACTAATGGCTTGCAGTATACAAATGCGTCCCGATATTGCTTAAAGCTCTAGAACAAACGCTTGAACACTTGGCATCCATAGAGCAAGCGATCGTTGTAGTACACAGGGCTCGTTTTAAGGTCTATTTCGTAACTTGGGACGTACCTCTCTAGCACTTAACACCATTGCCACACCTCGTTATATGAAGCTTCCCACCCACTATGTATTTTTTCCAATGCCTTCTGCTTAGCTATCCAGGCCTTGCAGTAAAAAGGCATATACCTGAATTGGCTATGAATATTGGCAATTAAGACCAACACAGAAGTCCTGAGATCTGCCTTCACCATCGGTAGTATTAAGCCAATTATCATATCTGAATCTATCTTGGGATGATCTTATGAAACACCTGTTAACGAAGTACATTAAATAATGCAACATTAAGTAATAACACTATTATTCAAAAACCCTAAAAACCCAGTGATACTGTACTAGTAACACACGTATGTGGACCTTTGTACTTATTTATCTCCCATAACCTTGTCTTTTTCCTAACCGAAGCCATGATTTTTCATGAATATGTATCGTCTTGTACTACAAACTTGGCCTCGAACTTCTCAAATTTAGATTTAACCACGTGGTAGTTAACCTCGTTCATGATGTTATATTATTTCAATGCACCGAGAAAACTATCATTACTGAAAAATTCCTTACCAACTTCTAATTCACCCGAATCCAACGATGTATGGTCACGCATTCTGTGTGGTAGATCTAGAAACTCCAACGCATCATCTGACGGTAGATCGACATTATCCATATGGGCTAGAGGTGAGTACGTTGTGAATCACGGATCTTCTTTATCATCTGAACCCCCTTCACCATTTTTAGGTTAAGTTGAAACAGGCTCTAGTTCAGAAAATAATACAACTTCTGCACTATCGGAGCCAGGCTCTCGAAGTGGATCCACATCGGACTCATCATCCAACCCACCATCATCTGCAATGTACGAGGTCCTATTGCTGGTGGACGTCGTAGGGAGTACATCATCCCTTCTTATGAATGTTTCATAATGTCCCCAATCAGATGTGGATTGCCAACCACTAGAAGTTGATGTCATTTTCCAGTTCGTATTTTCAGCATCGAACATCAACCCACCGAGGTGCATGTCTCATCTACTAACCGAGTTTCGTGCAGGGGTTGTGTTCCATACTGCCACCAAACATGGGCTTTTTTGTATTCTGCCTCCCACTAACAGAGTGTCGGGCAAGGTTCGTGTATTCCTCTCAAATAGCAGTAGATGTTGAAGTAGCAAATGCTTCATTTGGAAATGAAAATTGTACATATAACTCAAGATAGGGTGATCCACTAGCGATAAGAGTCTGCACAATCAATTCCAAACTACAACCACCTTTGATATCAAATGAGTCATATGTCACGGAATTAACCAAAACACAAAATCAATACTTAATAGACGAAACTCTCATTGGTGTCGTTCCAAAGATTTTGCGCCTAATTCTTTTACAAAGTTCTGTCAAATCTATATTCTGGTTAAAAACCAGTCGCATTGTATTCTCCGATAAAAAAACAACGCCGTTTTCGGTGTCATGGACCTTACCATCACAGTAAATAACAGCACTAATATGTTCACTTATCTTCAATTTCTATTTTTCTAAACTTCTCTAATTTTTCTTGTTATAACTTATGCAGCATGAGAATGAAATTTGGCTTATTTATAGCCTAAGGCCAAGCAAGAACTACTGTAGAAAAAAAGTCCACGTGAGAGCTTTTTTCAGTAATTTTGCTGACAGTGCATCTTGGTTAAAACGTTTTTGACACTATTTTTTCAAAACCGTCTTATCAAAATTACTTTTTCAAGAACTATTGTAGAAAAAGAGCGTCCACATGATAGCTTTTTCAGTAATTTTGCTGACAGTGCATCCTACTTAAAGCATTTTTGACACTATTTTTTCAGAACTGTCTTCTCAAAATTATTTTTTCAGGAACTACTGTAGAAAAAGAGCATTCACGTGTGAGCTTTTTTCAATAACTTTGCTGACAGTGCATCCTGCTTGAAGCGTTTTTGACATTATTTTTTTAGAATCGTCTTCTCAAAATTATTTTTTTAGAAACTACCGTAGAAAAATAGCGTTTACGTAGGAGCTTTTTTCAGTACTTTTGCTGACATTATATCCTGCTTGAATCGTTTTTGTCACTATTTTTCAGAACCATTTTCTCAAAATTATTTTTTCAAAACTATTTTATTAAAATTATTTTTTCAGAAACTACTGTAAAAACAAAATGTATCTTGTCAATATAATTTTTTCAAGACTCAACCCTAAACCCTTTTACAAAAACCCTAAAACCTAAACACAAATTTATTTTTAAAAAGCCCCAAACCCTAATTTAATTACTTTTCTTAAAACCCTAAACCTAATTTAATTAATTTAAAAAAAATTCTAAACCTTGATTTATTTTTTAAAATCCCTAAACTCTAAATAAATAAATTCCTAAATTATTTTGACAAAATCCTAACCCTACCCTTAAACTACTAAAACCCTAAACCCATAAACCCTATGCACTAAACATGCAAATAGCCCTAGCTCTAGAAAAACATGGGTCAAAGCGCATCCTTGAGGTAGTGCTTTTGCCATGTCAGCAAAGCGCGTCCACGTTAGTATGTTTTTTGCTGACATGGCAAAAGCATTCCCTCAAGGATGCAGTTTTTGAAATTTTCCCTGAAAACGCTCCTACGTAGACGCGTTTTTGTATTTTTAACCTATTCCAATAAATAATAAATAAAATGGCCCATTTTTGTAAATAAAAAATGAGTCTTTTCTATTAAAACGGTCTTAACTTTAACCCACGGATTTATAATAAAAAAAAATGTTACATCTTATATGTTTCATATATTTATTTAAATATCAAATAATAACATATATAATTTCTTAAATTATTCATAAAATAAAATACTTCATTGGTTTTCTAATATTTCAATTAATATTTATTTTGCAAAAGCAAAGTTATCCAATTATTGGTGATTCCCAGACCTAATTTTTTTTAAAAGAAAACTTTAAATACAAAAGGTGAAAGGCGAAGAGTTGAGCACAAATGACTGAATTACTTTTCATGTCTTTTTAACCTCGTATTTGTATTGATGTCCAAGACATTTAGTGTAATTTCAAAGTCATCTTTCTCACGTTTTCATTGTTCCAATTTCAAGTCTTTAGCTGGCCATTTTGTTGTATTTTTCACACTTTCTTCCTTAGAATCAATTTCACATTATTCCCTTTTTTGGTTGCATTTTTATTTTACAAAAAATGTTTTTATAAATATTTCAATAATCATTTAACTCTTCAAAACCAAACCAAAAATTATTCTTCCCATGTTTAAATGTAAAATTTATCCTCAAATTATATCTAAAGTGTTTTTTTTTTAAGTCAGAAATGGTGCTCAAACTATTAATTTTGTTTCATTTTGCCCCAAAACACGATACCAGCCAATAAGATTCAAAATATATATAGTTTTTTAATAGTTGTAAATGAAAAGTTATAAGTAAATAAAAATTATGTCTCCATGAAAAGATATGAAACCTTCTATAAATAGGAGTAAACTTTCACGTCATGACACACCTAAAAACATAGAAATAAAGTTTCTTTTTCTCTTTCTCCTACTATATTTTATATTCCTAGATTGTTCTATATTAAACTACTCTAGAGTATTCTTTATAGAAATTGATATCATTGCTATGGTCCACTCAGTACGCAGCGGACTATTTTCGTCAGTGCAAAACGTAGACAATCAACGGGTTTCAATGTATTGTCGAAGCTCATTTGTCAATAACTCTTTTATATATCGTAATATAAGTGAGTCCAAATAAAACTTTAAAAAAATCTTCATTAATTTCTCATAAATTTATTTTTATTGTCCTACACCAACATAAAAACGTTACATGTGGCAATCCTTATCAGATGTGATGTGCTTTTTGAATAAAATGAGTTCTCAAGGTAGTTTATTCCATTTTAATTAAGGGACCATTATCTGTTTCACAAATTTGGCATGACATACATATTTGTTATATACATTAATTTTTATTCATT
Source organism: Gossypium hirsutum (assembly GCF_007990345.1). Taxonomy (NCBI): domain Eukaryota; kingdom Viridiplantae; phylum Streptophyta; class Magnoliopsida; order Malvales; family Malvaceae; genus Gossypium; species Gossypium hirsutum. Next base: position 8,237,090 of record NC_053449.1, read on the forward strand.
TATTAATCTTATTTAAATACACCATCTGATATCATATCACAATGACGCATTAACAAATCTAATATTTTAATTATTGTAATTATCTTAATTTTAATTATAAAATTTACATAAAATAATAGTGATTAATTCTCGCATCTAAAAAATTACCCCCTTTATTTGTAATTTATATGAAAAAGAAATTGTAATATTTGTTTTTATAAATTTAAAAGAAGGGAATAACTTGCATTAGGATTATCTTAAAAACTAAGATTTTTAGGTACCAATAAAATTTTGTCACATCATCAAATTTTAAAGACATGAAATTATTATACACTCATTCATAGAGAAATTATTTTATGGATCATTCTCACCACATTATTCATGGTCTCTTTCCAATCATTTCATAACATTTCAATAATTTTTTCCATGTCATTGTCATGAAAATTTGGTAAATTTTTTACCTTGAACCTCAATCCCAAAACTCTAAGCACTAAATCTACAATCTCAAACCCTAAACTCTAAACTCAAATCCTAAACTTGTAGCCCAAAACCCTTGAACCATAAACCCCAAACTCGTAACTCATAACCCTGGACCCTTGGACCTCAAACCCAAACCCGAACATTGAACTTTAAATCTCGAATCCAAACCTTGAATCTCGAGGTTTAGGGTTCAAAGTTTAGGATTTGAGTTTAAGGTTCGGGATTTTAGGTTGAGGGTTTAGGATAAAATAATTACCAAAATTATGTGTCAATGACATAGAAAAATTACACAAAATTACTATTTTTTTAAAATGATTAAAATTTGTAAAATAAGAAAATATGTTTGTTTATAATTTAAAAAATTAATTATTTTAAGTAATTTAATTAAAGTTAAATTAAGTTGGAGAAGATATTAGATATAAATGAGTGTATAATAATACTTCGTTATTTTTTAAATTTAATAACGTGACACTATTTTATTGATGCCTAAAAACTATATTTTTTTAGGATGATACTAAAATAATTTATTCCCTTAAAAGAACTTAGGTTTGGATGAATTTTATAATCAATCTTAATAAATATAATCTTTTTAAGGGTTGAAGATTTTATAAGCTTTAATTTATTTTTTAAAATTTTAAATACTTTTAAAATTAAATTAGGTTAGTGTAAAAATAGCATACAAGTTTAATTAAAATTAAAATTAAATTATGGCTGGTGCACATATTGAGGGATGAAGTCGAAAAAGTATTTTAGGAGGTCTTTTAATTGAATTATAAATTTTTAAGGAGGTTAGAGTGTAATTTTATTATATTAACTTACTATTTCAAAATTTTCATAAGGATTAAAGTTTTTTTTTTTCAATTTGGGAGGGAGATAAAGTGAAAATTTACCATTGTATTAATTTATAGTTTTAATGCTTTTAAATAGAATAAAAAGAAATTTTATCATCTAGGGGCAAGGCCAAGGCCCTTGCTTGCGCTTTCGGTGTTTTCTTTATCCACGATGAGGGTGAAAATAAATTATATAAAAAAATATTTTATTAAAAATTTATGTAAAAAATTAAAATTTTGATTGAAATGGTAAAGTTGAAACTTTAGAGGCTACTCATAAATTTAAATCTGATTGTGTGTGAATATAATTTTTAGATTTATTTTATATTTAAATTAATTTATATGAAATATTAAACGATTGAATGTTTAGTTGACTTGTGACATTAACACGATTATGCTATTAAAAATCACACAAAAGCTCCAAAAGCAAACCAAATGGGTTAAAGCATGTTGTTACTATTGTATTTCTACAAATTTTGAGATTTAATTTTGTACTTTAAAAGTTAAAAGAAATCCAATCCTTTTACTTTTTTAATTTAAAAATCATAGTCAATCATTATCATCGGTGGTAGTTTTTATAATAAAAAAAATTCACCGTAATATTTTATTTTTTGCCAATCATGTACCATATCATATGAGTGCAATGTAATCAATATACCAAATTGATAAATTTTAATAAAAACTACCAACAACATTAATGGTTGAATTAAAATTTTTAAATAAATAACAAAAAATTTAATAGCATTTTAAGTACATAAAATAAATATTAAATTTTATCAAATTGCATGTTTAACCAATCAAACAATGAAATAACTCTTTTGTTACTATCAATTGTCTCTTCTTCCCATACATTATAACATAAGTGTTGGGTGCAATGGTAATGTATATTGCACTCTCTATCTATCGTTTGAATATTAGAAACGACATTGTTAAGAGAAGTAGCTACGAAGCCCAAATATGGATCATTAAACGAACATAAAGAAAATACCAAAAAAAACTAGATTACGGTAGATAGACGCGGGCCAAAAAATTATGTTACAAATGTATAAATAAATAATATAAAAACTAAATAAAATTTTGGTTGAAATGATTAAAGATAATGATGTTATAGGTTTAAATCCCATCATATGTATACATTTCTATAGATTTTATATAAAAATATAAAAAAAAAACACATTCTAAAAAATATTTGTTACTATGTGAAAACAACGAGTTTTTGTGTAATTTCTCAACTGGGATGGAATCGATTGATTAGTTATATTAACTCAATCAAACACTTAAAAAAAACTTATTTCATTACATATTAATTACAATAATTAGACAAAATAAAGAATTATGTGAATAAATTACCAAAACAAGTTACGTGAGTGGTTAAAAATTACCGATTGAAGTTTATTTAGTGCTAACTCATATGCAAAAACATGGTAAATAAATAATACTCATGCCAAACCAAACATTAATGTATATTGTACTCTCAATGAAAGAAAGAAAGTTTAAACTCGAAGACAATATTGTTGGGAAGGACACTCACGAACTCCAAACATAAATCATAAAATAACATGAAAGATGGTAGAAAAAAGAGTATAATATTGATTATAATTTTAGTCTTATATCGTTTTAAGTGTTGAATTGATTAATTAAAATAATAGTTTAGGGTGTTCAACTATTTGGTTAAAGATATTGGCATAGATCTTTGAAAAACACCATACTAATGGTGTCTGTCGTTAAGCATTATTAAAAATCGACAAAAAGATACGACTAGAGAAACGATGATTGTTCATAGCTCTAAAGGATTCTAACTAGTGTCCATTTGAAGCTTCATGTTTGTTAGCAAACTTTACGCTAGAGTTCTTATGTTCCCCCCTATTTTTTTTGCCCCTCAAGTCTCACAACATTTCTTCTTATGGCAGAGACAAGAAACAGATCAACATCAACCATTATTCCAAGATGTCCAAAACCTCATCTAATTCGTTATCACTAGTCCGCAATTAGAGGACAATCACATATTAAGAAGAGCAACAACGAAATATACAATATGTGCTTTGAAAGCTTTCATTAGTTTCTCTTTGCCATGTACCAAAAAGAAATATTATAAGAATGGAGACTAAATTATATCAAATTAAACTGCAGGACTAAATAAAAATTTGATCTAATATTGGGACCAAAACCAAAATTTTACCTTTATTTGATTGTTTCACACGTGTACTCACTCAACAACCCTATAAATACTTCCTTTTCCCTAAACTCTCGCTCGCCCACTCAAACCGCCTCGAAAACCGTTCCGGAGACGAACCGGAATTGTCTCCCACTCTTTCGTTTCCTCTCTCTTCTCTGCCGTCGTCGCTGCCGCCAGCTTCCGTTTCCACCGCCGCCCGATATGGAAGCCAGCCGGCGTTCAGCGGTTAAACCCGTTATTGTTCTCAAGCCAAGTAAGAGGGTCCCTTTAGTGGAAGATACCACCGGCAAAGCCTCCGACGCGTTGCCTCTTCCTTTGTACCTAACGAATGCGGTGTTCTTCACGCTCTTCTTCTCCGTGGTTTATTTTCTTCTATCCCGTTGGCGCGAAAAGATCCGAGCTTCAATCCCTCTCCACGCCGTCACCTTTCCCGAGATCGTCGCGGTTTTCGCTTTGGTCGCATCGTTGATTTATCTTTTGGGGTTCTTCGGGATCGACTTTGTTCAGTCTTTGATTATGCGGCCATCGGGTGATGTTTGGAGTGGTGAGGACGATGAAGAGGGAAATGAAGTGTTGCTTCGTGAGGAAGATGCCCGTACAGTCCCTTGCGGCCAAGCTCTTGATTGTTCGGTCCCTTCGTTGCCTCATATGGTACGGAATGTAACTGCCCAGAGACTGTTCGATGAAAAGCCTGTTAGAGTTACAACCGAGGAAGATGCACGTAAAGTCTCTTGCGGTCAAGCTATTGATTGCTCGCTTCGTTCACTGCCTCCTCGACCACCGATTGTAACTTCTCAGAAACTGTTCCATGAAAAGACTGTTATAGTTACAACCGAGGAAGACGAGGAAATTATTAAATCCGTTGTGGCTGGAACACTCCCTTCATATTCTTTAGAAACGAAATTAGGTGATTGCAAAAGAGCGGCTGCGATCAGGCGTGAGGCGCTGCAGAGATTAACTGGGAGATCGTTATCGGGTTTGCCATTGGATGGATTTGATTACGAGTCGATTTTAGGGCAGTGTTGTGAGATGCCGGTTGGGTACGTGCAGATTCCCGTGGGAATTGCTGGGCCATTGTTGCTTAATGGAAGAGAGTACTCGGTTCCGATGGCAACCACAGAGGGGTGCTTGGTGGCTAGTACTAACAGGGGCTGTAAGGCTATTCATTTGTCTGGTGGAGCTGCAAGTATTCTATTGAAAGATGGAATGACTAGAGCTCCTGTTGTAAGGTTCAGCACCGCGAAAAGGGCAGCTGAACTGAAGTTTTATTTGGAAGATCTTGAGAATTTCGATACTTTGGCTGTTGTTTTTAACAGGTTTGTTCGTTTTCTTTTAAATTCCGGATTGAATGATTCAAAATTCAAGCTAATACTGTGCTGGTTTATTGAGAATTTTGAGTTTCTGGGTGGTTGCAGATCAAGTAGATTTGGTAGGCTTCAAAGTATAAAATGTGCAATTGCTGGGAAGAATCTATATTTGAGATTCACTTGCAGTACTGGTGATGCTATGGGGATGAACATGGTTTCCAAGGGAGTTCAAAACGTTTTAGATTTCCTTCAAACGGATTTCCCTGACATGGATGTCATCGGCATTTCCGGTAACTGAAATTTAATATTTATTTTGATAAAATAACTTTAGCGTGGTAGATGACTCACAAATCATAATTAGACCTATTTATTTTTTTGTTTGAGGCTGGATAACTGAAATTTATGGATTTGTACTTGATGAAGGAAATTTCTGCTCTGACAAAAAGCCAGCTGCTGTAAACTGGATTGAAGGACGAGGCAAGTCTGTTGTCTGCGAGGCCATCATTGAGGGTGATGTGGTGAGGAAGGTCTTGAAGACTTGTGTGGAATCTCTTGTGGAGCTCAACATGCTTAAGAACCTTACTGGCTCTGCCATGGCCGGAGCTTTGGGTGGATTTAATGCCCATGCCAGTAACATCGTGACTGCAATCTACATAGCTACTGGCCAAGACCCGGCTCAAAATGTTGAGAGCTCTCATTGCATCACTATGATGGAAGCCGTTAATGATGGAAAGGACCTTCACATCTCTGTCACAATGCCTTCTGTTGAGGTAATTGATTGTGTTCCTTTCTGGTTATCAAAAACAATGGTTTTCAATATCAAACTCTTCTGGCAGATTAAGAGGTGTTTCAAATTTAGAATGGTGCCGGTTAAGTGGGTTGGATCATGTCAATTTGAGCTTTAAAATTTTTTTAAGTCATTTTGGTTTGAGCCAATTTCAGGTTTAGGTTTTTTAGTACTCGGGTTGTTTTGGGTTCATGCTATTTGGGCTCAAAGCTTCGGTTTTCGGGTTAAATCATTTCGGGTCCTGGTCTTTATGGATCATTTTTGGTTACTTATTCTGATCATCTTGAGTTAAAGATGTGAGTTTGAGTCATTTTAGGTTTGGGTTGGACGGATTCTGCTTTTTTGACTTTTATGACCAAATCAGGTTGGGTAAGATTCAAACTCGGGTTCAACTAGTCAAAATTTCAAGTTCTGGTCAGCATTGATGTGCTACTGAAAATACTACTCGAGTATTTATGCCAGTGTCTGATTGTTGTTGTCGTTGTCCGATTTACCTTTTAGGTTGGCACCGTTGGTGGTGGAACTCAGCTTGCATCTCAGTCAGCCTGTTTGAACTTGCTCGGCGTTAAGGGTGCAAGCAAAGAAGTAGCTGGAGCAAACTCAAGGATGCTTGCAACCATTGTAGCTGGTGCCGTCCTCGCGGGGGAGCTGTCACTCATGTCTGCTCTTGCAGCGGGTCAGCTGGTTAAGAGCCATATGAAATACAATAGATCAAGTAAGGATGTGTCCAACCTTTCTTCCTAGATGAAACATTGTTAAAGGTATATTATTGTAGTGTTGTTGCAAATCCCATGCTATGTATGTATGGAATCTGACCATCTCTTTGTAATTTTCTTTATTCGTTTTGTATTTTGTTCGTTTATTTCTTATTGTTTGATATCCAAGAAAAAGAAACTAGAAGAGCCATGTAATCTGATAATTGTGTAAAAAATGACAGAATCGTTAATTATTGTTTTTGTCTTGTTTACATATTATAAATAATCTCGTCTGCTATGTATTTTGCATTATATCTTTAGGAAAACTATGACTTCTTCCATGACTTGAGAAAAGAAAAGATTCCAGGACATGCTTTAAATGTTTTTTTACGGATTGGCGAGAGTTAGAAGTAAATATATAATATGTGGGTTTCTGATTTGGGTGAATTTATATTTTCAAGTTTTGTTTGGGTTGGCGTCTCTTTAATTGAGTCATTAAAAAATGATTTTTTTCTTATTTTTATATCATTTTGAAATAAAAAATACAAATTTTAGGATTAAAATGAATTTTCTTATCTATAAGCATTATTGAATAAATTTTAATCTGAAAGAAAATATTTATCGTACTTATTATAAAATTGGTTTTTTAATAATTTATTTTTATTGAAATTGTTGGCATAATTATAATTTTTTTTAAATCATAGGAATGGAATATATTATAATTATTTAGTAAAATAAATTGTCAGGAATAAGGGAAAACATATTTTATCGTTAAATGCACGACGTAAATTATTTTTAAACTTTTTTTTCATTTGTATTTCAGAAAAAACCATAAGAGCTATGCTTAATTTAGAAATTGTACTTTAAATTATACCACTTTTTCTATTTAAAGCCTTTTGTTAAAGTGGTAACTTAAATTATTCCATCATTACTCAAATCATTCTAAATCTTAATACATCAGCACTTGATTTTATAATTTTATATTAATTAAAAATAATTATATTAATATTAAAAAAAATTTCCTCCCCCCACCCAGTGGGAGATATCTTGCCCTCAGACTTCTCATCTTCACCAAGACTAATAGCTCAAGGTGCTCCTAATGTGAATAAATCCAATTAATGAAATTGAAAAAAAGAAAAGAATGGTTACACTTACACCTCAGCTTACTCCTTTTATTTTTGCAATAGAATATAGAGCATACATACAAGTTGACATAGCCAATTGTTCAATTGCACTATTTTATGACACATGATTCCTTTTTACATTAGCTCATCGGCAGACTCAATGAGAAACATAAACCTTTCATATCTTTAGAAACATGATTAATGTCTCTTTTGTTGAAAACATCGAATGGAGTTTCAGATGTTTTGGAAAGCTGGAAATGAGCCCAGAGGGGGGAGAGGGAGTTGGGAGGAGAGTAGACTTGTCCGGTTCGGTCTGAAAGTCTGTTTGAAAAGTAAAAGGGTTTGGGCAAAAACAGACTCGAAGAATAGGTTTGGACAAATAAAAAAAATGTTTTCTAAACAGGTTGGGCGGGTAAGCTCTTTTGGCCCAAGCCTGACCTGGCTCGAATTTACAAAAAAAAATATTTTTTTACGGTTTTGTTACTATTTTTTCATTGTTTTGCTATCATTCCGTTAGTATATTGCTATTATTTTGTTGTTATTGTTTGGATATTGTATAACTCTTGTTTTATCATTAATTTTGCTACTATTTTAGTGGTATTTGTTTGTTAAGTTACACTTATCTTAGGGTTATTTAAGTATATATTTTTTAATTTTTTTCCATTTGTTGAGAAACATTTATTTTATTTTTTGGTGTATTTAATGTATTATATTTTTTAAATTTAATTTTACATAAAAAATTTAATACGGATAGGTCGGGCCAGACTCAATTTTTAGCATTTTTATCTGAGATGAGCTTGAGTAAAAATTTTAGGCCCACTTTTCAAGCAAGGTTGGGCCCAAAACTAAAAAAACGAACCTCAATTTTTTTCTTGACCCATGAACAACTCTAAAGGGGAGGGGAGAGAAAATATGTTCTATTTTTAATATTAATATAATTATCAATGTAAAATAAATGATAGTTGTGGCACGGTTAATTGGTCAATGGTTTTTTTTCATGTTGTTAAGATTTTGAATGATTTGACTAACGGTGGAATAGTTTAACTATCACTTTTAATTAAAAACTTTAGGTACCAAATCGAGAAAAATGATAAGATTTAAAATAATAGTTTAGGGCAAAACACCATTAAAAGCCTCTTTTTTTTAAACTTATCGAAATGGGCCTGGTATTTTATTATTTACCGGAATGGTCATTTTCCCCGAAAGCGCATCCACGTCAGCGCGATGTCAGGGGACGTGGCAGAAAAACGCGTCCCTGAGGGCGTGCTTTGCCTACGTGAACATAAATCGCTCCCTCAAGGGCGCGTTTTACCCGTTTCTCCCACGTTAGGTTTTGGGTTTTTAGGGTTAGGGTTAGGGGTTAGGGTTTTTAAGATTGTTAGGGTTTTAGAGAAAAAATTAAACGAATAAGGGATTAGGGATTAGGGATTCTTAATTAAATTAATTATAAGTTTTTCAAAATTGGATTAGGTTTCGTGTTTATGGTTTTTTAAGAAAAATCAATTAAATTAGGTTTTAGGGTTACGCGAGTAATTTAATTAAAAATTTATTAAGGAAATTGCTCCCACGTGGACGCGTTTTTGATACAGTAGATCCTGAAAAAATAATTTCAAGTTGACGTTTCTGAGCAAATAGTATAAAAACGCTTCAAGCAGGATGCTTTATCAGAAGAATTTCTGAAATCGCTCCCACGTGGACGCGCTTTTGCTACAGTAGGTCCTGAAAAAATAATTTCGAGTTGACGTTTCTGAACAAATAGTATAAAAAAACACTTCAAGCAGGATGCTTTATCAGAAGAATTTTTGAAATCGCTCCCACGTGGACGCGCTTTTGCTAGAGTAGCATGTTTGGGATGAGGCTATAAATGAGGCAAAAAATGTTCTCAGATTGCATAAGTTACAGCAAAAACAATTTAGAGAGGCTAAGAAGGTTAGAAATTAAAGATGAGTGGATGTATTAGTCTTGTTATTTACTATGATGGTGAGGTTTACCACACCGAGAACAGTGTTGTTTTTTTATCGGATAATACAGTGCGACTGGTTTTTAACCAGAACATAGATTTGACAGAACTTCGTAAAATAATTAGGCGTAAAATTTTCGAAACGACGCCAATGAAAGTTCTGTCTATTACGTATCGATTTTGTTCTTCTGTTGATCCGGTGACATATGACTCGTTCGACATAAAAGGTGCTCGTAGCTTGGAGGCAATGGTGCAGACCCATCTTGCTAGTGGAGCATCTTATATTGAGTTATATGTATAATTTACATCGCCAAATGATGTACTTGCGATTGGTGTTCGAGATGTATACATGACCCCTGCCCGGCACTCGGTTAGCGGGTTACAAAACACGGAACAACCCATGTTTGGTAGCGGTGTGGAATACACATCCCCTGCAAGACACTCTGTCGGTGGATGGGACATGTACATCGGTGGCTCGATGTATGATGCTGGAAATACATATTGGGGAACAATATCAAGTTCTAGTGGTTGGCAATCTACATCCAATTGGGGACGTTATGAAATGCCCAGAAGAAGGGATGATGTACTCCCTACGACGTCCACCGGTAAGGAGACCTCGTATGTTGCAGATGATGCTGGGTTAGAAGATGACTCCGATGTAGATCCACCTCGAGAGCCCGGGCCCGATAGTGTAGAAGTTGGCTTATTTTCTGAACCAGAGCCTATTCCAACAGAACCTGAAGATGCTGAAAGGAGTTTAGATGAAGAAGAAAATCCATGATTCAGAGCATACTCACATCCAGCCCACATGCATAATGTTGATCTGTCTACAGATGATGTGTTGGATCATAAACCATGGATCCTAAACCATGACATGTATTCTGGCACGCACGCTAACTCTGGAATGATGATCGATTCCCGAGTAGGTATATAGTCATACCGATCTTCCCACATCTAGATGCAGTGTGACCAAAATCTCGACCCATTCGTATGCAATTACCATAGGTCGATTTTGTGATGATCATCCAACACCTTAGCTAACACGGGAATCGGTTGTCAGAATCTAAATTTTCGAATACTCTATCCTACTGGTGCATCTCCACAGTCGCAAAGTTGACCAATGAGACTTTCACATGCCAACCGTTTGGATTTTGCAAGTACTCATCCGGAATTACTGCCCGAATTGCCGGATCCTCGTATGGTGTCCATTCAAACTATATGACCATGATGGAAATATTAGTTATGTACTAAATACCAATCGACTATCTCATTATGGAAATATATATTTTATTGAATACTTGTGCTTCCGACCGTTGGTCCAATAGAAGTTGTATATCTTCAAGAGAGGTAGGTAATCGAGCATAACTTACCGGATGGTTCCACCTAATTAAATAAATTTTTAGCATTCGATTATATTTGAAATCTACTTAATAATTGTAAAATATAATATAAAATTTACATCGTTATAAGTGGGAATGTATACGGGTGGTCCACTTGAAGACATAAAAATGGAAAGCGAAACCATGCCCATAACTGCAGTAGTGACAAGCAACCTCTGATTTTTGCTTTATTCAGTTGCGTCGCCCCGCACATCTCCCGGTACAATGTTGTCAATACGGCAGACCCCCAGCTAAATTCACCAGCTACTCGAAAATCAACGAGTTTCAGCAGCCATCTTAGATGCATGAGGTTCCGTGACAAGTCCAGCATCAGATAACCTCCAATTATCTGAAGAATGTATGCCCAAGCATATCTGATTCTTTCTATTTCGGTTGAATCATCATCCAGATCTGGAAATGTGTCTCGTAACTAGCCCATCTCAATTCGACCTCCGTTAACATTCTCCGGAATAGCGCCCAACAACTCGTAGCATACCGCTCCCCAATCACCAGATTGAACAGACCCGGTGACTACGTACCCGTCCACTGGCTACCCTAATTGCAAATTGACATCTTCTAAAGTGATAGTGCACTCTCCACATGAAAGATGAAATGTGTGCGTCTCGGGTCTCCACCTCTCAATCAACGAACTGATGGGTTTCGGGTCCAACTTCCATCCCCGGCTTACCGTCGCCACGTGCCAAAATCCGCCTCCCGCAGGTAATTCTCTACCAACGGTGATGGAGGACCATGCATATTGCGGATATAACATTGTAATATCCGATCTACAGACTTTTATAACAAATAATAAAATAATAATTATTTAAAAGTGCATAAATAAAAAATCCTAAATAATATTTAAAAATTAAATTTAACACTTACCATTTTTATTTGTTCCACGGATATATGCTTGTCATTAAGACGAATCAATTCCCCGGCCATTGCTAAATTGGTAAACAATTTTACGATTTAAAAAATTTCGAAAAAATAAATTTTGAAAATTATTTTAAAAATAATTAAAAATTTGAAGCTCTTTTAAATAGGAATTTGAGAGGAATTTGAGAGAATATTAGAGAGAAATTGAGAGAAAGGATTTAGTTGTGAAAAAAAATGAAGGTTGGGGGGTTTTTATAGTTTTTTTTTACCGTTGGGGGGGTCACCAACTGTCAAAAAAGTAGCCGTTGCTACTGTTCACGCGCGGACAAAACTCTTTCCCAGGGGAGCGCTTACGTGGCAACAAAACGCGCCCTTGAGGAAGAGATTTATGTCCACGTAAGCAAAGCGCGCCCTCAGGGACGCGTTTTTCTGCCACGTCCCTTGACATCGCGCTGACGTGGACGCGGTTTCAGGAAAATGGGCCATTCCAGTAAATAATAAAATACTGGGCCTATTTCGGTAAATTTAAAAAAAAGAGGGTTTTTCTTGTATTTTGCCCAATAGTTTAACTATCACTTTTAATTAAAAAATTTAGATACCAAATAGAGAAAAATGATAAGATTTAAAATGCAATTTGTAAATTTAGCCAAAAAGATAATTTAGAGCATTAATAAAAATGATTAAAGGGATTAGAGTTTAAGATTTTTTTAAAATTTTAAACCTATTATGATTCGTATGAACCTCAATTTGTATTGAACTCAACCAAAATTCATTATCATACACAATATATAATCAACAATCTCTATAACAGCACTATTTGTTTGTCTAAATTTTGTCTATTATAGAAAGGTAGATGTTATACACCTATAATAAAATGCTATTATAGAGAAAGAATCGTTGTAAGCTTACAGTAGAATTTATATTGTGAATTTTTATCAAATAAAGAAAGTGAGAATTATATTTAAAAAAGAAAGAAAGAATGTAAGAATTAAATCAACAAAATTAAAAAACGTATAACATGTGCATGTATTATTTATTTTATACATATTTTATTTTACATTTTTTACGTGATTAATTATAAAGTTCATAAATCTAGAAAATTAAATTAATTGTTATCAAATTAAATTAATTAATTTAGCATGAACTACTCAATTTTTAAAATTGTGATGTTCCAAATTCATAGTAGAATATTTAATTAGGGAACTTAATAGTTTCTTGAATTGATATATTTAATTCCACTAATTGAAGATTATTTTCATTTAATAAAATATGGTTAATAATTTTTTTCACGTGAAATTTAATCATTTTATTGATAATATTTTAATTGAGATCAGTTTCACTTAATAAATAATAATTATAATTTTACTTAAAAAATTAGATCATGTGTTACTATAGAGAATTAATTTAATAAAATACATACTTCATAATTATGGATGTTATTACTATAAGTAAAAAGTTGTTATAAAGAATTAAAATAAAACATACATAAAAAATCGATTCTTCCAAAAATTTAACTATTATAATAACATGTTATTATAGCAGGAGACTGTATATCTCAAAATTTTTAAAAATTATATTATCAATTAAATAACATAAGATTACTATATTATTTTTAACGGTGCTTAATTAACTCTCACTAAATAATCATATATTTTCACTAAAAGAAACACAATGTTTCAATGAAATCAAACATATTTGTTTCAGAAAAAAAAAATTGAATTTAAAACTCCTTTACAGTTGGTTTAACGGCAATTTTCTTTTTCTTTTTAAAACTAAACTTTAATATTCATTTAAAATTACATAGAATTTGGTTTTTTTAAACCCAAATATTATAAAATAAAATAGAATTCCAGCTCGATTATTTACGAGAATGAGTCATTTGGGGGTGGAGGGTGGTGCAAAGGCAGCACCACCCATTCTTCTCTGACAATAATAGTAACTTGTTAAACAAAAAAATATTATTTTATTAGTAATGCTTTATTGATTGGCGACACCAAATGTATATAGGTTTAGTATAGACCCACTTTTAAAATAAATATATAGGTCCAAAAGGGTGGTGCCACTTCAGTAGGAGGCACTAGTCACGCCTCTCTAAACAGACAATACCGATGTCAGTCGAGAAGTCTCGTAGGTCAGGCGTATGCAGTGGTGCAGTGTTTGGTCCTGTCAATGCACAGGAAGAGAGAGGGAGAGCAGATTTGGGGGATCTTATAACCATAGTTCCCCTTTGTAGAGAAGAAGAAGAGAAGTAGTTAAAAACAAAAGAAAGCAGTAGAGAAAAAGAGAGGGAGAAGAAAGAAATAAAAAGAAAAAAAATTAGTAGAGAAGATTAAAAGGAAAACATCCAAAAAGAAAGAAAGGAGAAGCAAAAAAAGTTAGGAGAGTAGAGAAGACGAAGCAAAAGGTATGTTATTATTATTATTTTTATATAGAGGAGATTAGGAATTATTATAAATTATTTTGTTAGTAATTTGTTTAGTTTAATGTTTATTATGATTTGTTATAAATATAAATTTTTATGTTGTTTTTAATTTATTTTAAAGTCATTTTGTTAGTAATTATTATAAATTATTTGTTTAGTTTAAAGTTTTTTGTGATTTGTTATGAATGTAATTTTTTTTTGTTTTTTAAAGTTATTTTGTTAGTAATTAATTATTAGGTTATAAATTATTTGTTTAGCTTAATGTTTATTGTGATTTGTTATGAATGTAATTTTTGTTGTTTTTTTAAAATTTATTTTAAAGTTATTTTGTTAGTAATTATTATAAATTATTTGTTTAGTTTAATGCTTATTGTGATTTGTTATGAATGTATTTATTTGTTTTTGATTTATTTGACAATTTTTTTTGATTGATTGAGATGTTGATTAATTTTGTTTTTATATATTTTTATAGGTTGTTTGAAAGAAACTAAACATATATGTTTCTGTTTTCTTTTTCGATTCGCATGTTTTTTATGTTTAGATAATTTCTGTTTATTGTAATTATATTATTATTGTAAACTAATATAATTTTTTTTGTAGGTAAAATATGGAAATTTATGAGATATTTTTTATTGTAATTATATTATTATTGTATTATATTTATCGTATTATTTATTGTATAATATTAATTTTTTTATAATTATTGAAAACGAATTCCCTTAGAAATTAATTATCGAAATTTGTTATTCTCAACAAATTGTTAGGGTGTCTCATTTCTGTATTTTAATATCGCTTCTCTTATTATTGGGATAAAAAGGCCCAAATAGAAATTATTTACCTACCAAACTGTGTTTTTTGCAACAAACTAATTAAATTCATTTTTTTTAATTGCAGGTATCTAAATGAGTTCTTTGATTAATAATGATGATCACATATCAAAAATCGTTAATGAGATGGTAACAAAATTGTTATTTGTTACTCAATTTATTTACGAAATTAAATTAGATTATATTAATTATTTTAGTAATTTAATATTTGTCGAATGAACACCAGAGTCAGTCGGATTCGGATTAGCGGCATTGATCTGGACGTTTGATTTGACGTACGACTTAATATCCTTTTGGTAGAGTGATGACACTCGAATACCCATACATTTCATTTGACGTGTGAGGAGTGCACCGTCACTTTGCAGGATGTTGCACTGCAACTCGGGCTCCCCATCGACGAGAGTGTTGTAACAACCCATTATTCAGTGGTTTTGAGACCACAACTCCGATGTGTCAGTCTATAAATATTAATTATTTAATATTTACAAGGTCATTAGTGTCGTATTAAAATTTGGTTAGGAAATTTTATCGTTTGGATAGTGAATTAAATAAAAGGACTAAATCGCAAAAAGTAGAAAAATAAATTGTAATTAGTTAAGGTTATCAAATAGCTATAGAAAAGTAAATTAAAGGATTTGGATGGTAATTAAACCATTTCTTTTCATAGTGGACGGTAATGGGCTAATAATTGATGAAATTTGGATGAAATAATAAATGGTATAATAATAATTTAATTAACAAGTAAATTTACAACAAAATCAAATAGAAAAAACAACTCCATCTTTTTCATTTTTATTTCTAATGCCGAAAACCCTAGAAACTTTGGAAGAAGCTGCAGTTGAGTTTTAGTCATCTGATTTGATCAAGAACAAGCTGAAAATCTTGAAAAAGAGAAAATTGCAGAATAGTCCCTATACCTTGTTGTGTTGCAATTTAGTTATGTAAGTTCATACTATTATTTTATGTTTATAACGATTTCTTACAAATTATATGTTTTATTAGAATTTGATCTAATGTTGTATTTATCCATTGAATGTTTAAAGAATGAATAATAAATGAGTATAGTGAGTACATGGTGTACCGAAATAGCAGGCATCGGATCGATGATTTGTTTAGCAGGCTTTGAACCGGTGATAAATTAGCAGGTATTATGTACCGGTGATACAAACCGTAGTGATGACTTGAGATTTTACATGTGTTGCGGATTCTCTGCAACTTGTGTGAGTAGCATCGTGAGCCGGTTAAAGTTATAAATGTTAACTCAAATGAGTGTTACCCTTTCGACTACTTGAAATGAGATATTGTTAGAAACTATGACCTGGTTACTATCATTTATCATATGGCATTTTGATGATGTAAACCATCCAAGTATAAGTGTTTTTGGAAAGTTGAAATAATAGTAAAATGGAATATGATTTGAATTATTGTATTGTGCAATATTCACCTGTTGTGGGCTGTGATTGACAGGAATTTAGTTCTTAAATCATATACATTGTTTTGTTATGTGTAATTCGGTAAGATTATCGTTTATTCAACGAACTTAGTAAGCTTCCGTAAGCTTACTCGTGTCTTATTCCTTTTTTTATAGGTTACATTTGTAGAGGGGAGATTGGATCAACTCGCATAATCACACTATCCCGAGAACTCTTTTGGTAGATTTTGTAAACATTTTTTATTATATGGCATGTAATAGGGCAAATGATTATGTTTGTAATGTTTCCTAGCTATATGTGGTGTTTTGAGGTATGTTTTATGTTGTGGAATGGTAATCCTTATATGGTATGCTTGTTAAACTCAAAGTTGAGCTTGAGTGTTTTGTCCAATGAATGGTAAGTATTATGTTTAAGTATGACATAATGAGATTAAGATAGATTAGTTGGTGTGTATGTTATGACTTGTAGGTGATAAGAAATGATAATGTTTGAGTATGAACATTATTTTGTATCTACATGTATGACACATTGGTTTGGTTTTAGGTGGTTGAAATTGGCATGTTTTGGTTGCTTTTAGGTGTGATTATAGTCTTGTGATAATGTGTCATGAATTGGTTTAGGTACCTATGTAATTGGATGAAAAATGAGCATGATTTTGGTCACTTTTGGGTACACACGGCTTGGGACACGGGTTATCACACGGTCGTGTGTCACACACGGGTAGTCCACACAGGCGTGTGCCCTTAGCATGTTAGATGCAGAGTTCACATGAGCAGGCACACGGGCTGCGACACGACCGTGTGATCCAAGTCAGAGAGTTATACGGCCCATGCATACGGGCATGAGAGATCACACATGGATGTGTGGGATGGCCACACGACCATGTCTGGAGCCACACGGTTTGAGCTTTGTCACACGGCCTGGACACACGGCCATATGACCCCTATTTTGAATTTTTTTTTCATTTTGTCCCCAAACCTCCTGTTTTATTCTGAATTAGTCATTGATTGTTTCTAAACTATTTTTAGGGCCTCGTAGGCTTGATTTAAGTCCCGTGAATGTATCTTATTTCATTTTGAATTATTTATGAATATTGTTAATTAATATAATGAATTAGATACTATTGTTATGGAAGGTTTCGAATTGTATCTAATTATACTTCGTAATCCTATTCCGGAGACGGAAACGGGTTATGGATGTTACAAGTGCGGTTACGGGCGTAAGTTCGATCTGTGAGCCGATCGTCATTTGCTATAACTTATTGAGACACTCGCCCGTGACGAAAAATTTATGGGTTTTGGGTTTTCATGGCTGAAGGCCAAGTTCGAGCATTTACCGAGTATTGCAATTTAACTAAGACATATTTGAACAAACTTGGAACAAAATATGTAATATATATCCAAATTCCATAATGGAGTACATTAGCTCATTTCCTACCCAATCGCAACGATTGTCCAATATGGTAGGTTTGATGTGGGCATTTACTCCAATTATGCCCAGCTACTCTGCACATACTACAAAGTTTCTCATAGGTTTTCTCCCTCATGTCCATTTTATTATGTATTCTGGTCACTTGCGGATGACCTTTTGGATTCCTACGCAACCCTTTATTTGGGACAAGCTCGAAAGTCGTAGGAGGTACCTCCCGTGTAAACAGGCCAAATAGGACGGGGAACTCATTTTTCCAGATACACAACGTGTGCTCGAGAGTGTACACCTCAGCGATAAACTATTCAACATTGATCACGATGCGAGTATAGACTGCCACGACATACGTACAGGGATAATGAAGTGTTTGGAACCTCCTACAATCACACCGGCTATTTCGGAGATCAACTCCATAGGACCTAGGTAGGATACTGGGTCGACGACTAATGGATCTCCGTAACTCAAAATGTTTCAAATACTCGTGAATATATTTCTACATTCATCAACCTTGCCTTTCGACAGTTTGCAACCATTGCAATCCTGACATCTTTGACAAACACGTGTCCCGCCTCCATCTAGTTGACTTGTTGCAGCCCCATTCTTGGTATCAAGGTAGCCAACTTGTAGAATGTAGCCGAGAACATAGATGAAATTAGAAGATGTTGTGTTTTCCTCAACACGGAGTTAACCGCCTCTGCTAGGCTAGTGGTCATATGACTATATCAAAACCAATCATCGAAACTTTGAGTCGATTGCCACGACTCCATGATACCTAACCATTACTGGAAAGAAGTCTTCGTTTCATCTTCCATGTCACTCTTAAGTCTAGTCATCTTTTGTCGAAAAAGGTGTGACTCTAGGGTGTACGATATGTATGTATTAAGAAAAGATAAGTTACAGTCTCAAATAAAAACATTAAAACATTAAAACATTAAAACATATATTGAAACTAAATTTTACCCATTTTCACAACTTGTCTCCACTAGTCTGCATTCTTATACTCTCGATGGAAGTTAGCTACGATGTGCCAGATCTTTATGGTATACTAGAACGTCTAATAGTGGTAATTATTCCCTTCTCTCTATCGGATATGATGAAAATATTATCGTCACTAACAACATACCTCTGCAGGTTCTTGAGGAATAATTCTCATGATTTCATGTCCTCCCTGTCTACAATGAAAAATGCTATTGGGAGCACGCTTTTGTTCTCGTCTTGAGTAACCACAATAAGCAGGATCTGCGTATATTTCTTGTATAGTCAGGTCTCATATGCCTACACAAAAAACTTGCAGTGGGGAAATACCCGCACCCCATGGATCAAACGTCCAGAACATCTGGTGAAAAATTCTTCTTTCCTGTTGTAGTTGGTCATCCGACCTGTAATAAGGTCGTGTCTCCAAATCAATGACAATCCCTGGTACATACTCTTGCATAGTGACTATCCACCTCTGTAGTTCATTGTACGACACATCTCAATATCCGTACAACTACTCCATTGTCATCTGTTTAGCTATCCATGCTTTTCAGTACAATACTCGATACTAGAATCGTACTTGCATTTCGATAATTAGTACCAAAACTTTAATGGTCGATATGTCTTTTACCATTGGCATGATACATGTGCAGATGGTTTTGGAATCAAGTTTTCGGTGATTTTCTGTCATACGTGTTGAAGTGTATATGTGAGGCCCAACAAATTTTTGTATCTTTCATATCTACGACTTCTGGATAAATGTGGCTCGTACCTGCCAATTGCAACCTTTTGTTGACCTCCAACACTCTTCAATATACAATATCGGTTTAGATATGTCGATTTTGTAGTCCACCGACACATTCATGCTATACCACTTAATGACAAATATGTACTTTTCCTCTGATTCGAACTTTTGGCCCACAAATAACTCTTCAGGTTCGGAAACCAAGGCCGGTTGGTGAGCAGGTAGTATATTAGGGTATTTTAAGAATTTGGCTGCATGCGTCGCATTGGGGTCTATGAGTGACATGTGTGCCTTAAGATTATTGTGTATCACAATATGTCGGATCGGGTTCCCAACTAAAGACGCATTAACTTTTTTATTGTTATTCGCACCTTCGTCGTTGATATCATCCGGAACCTTGTCCATATCGAAATCACTATCACTATCGACTTTGTGATTAGAAGGATCACTACTATCATATCCATCATCACCATCCGCATTATTCTCGGGTGCAGCATTAAGATCGATGTTGATCCTGGGTACAATTGATTGACTATCAATGTACGATATCGGAACCACCATACATGGATCTTGAACTCCATGTTTTTCACCTAATGGAATGAGATCTTTAACTAACTCCACAAAAGTTAACTTAACAAATAACTGAATTAGTGCATTTTGGTTGCTCCGATTCCCATAATAAAGAGCGGTCATTGCCTTTACGTCTTCATCATCTACAAGTTCCATCTCGGTGAATTTGATGGGATCTGTCGAAACTAGAAACTTGTAGAAAGGTTTCGTGATCCTTCTCCCACAATGTCTAACAATTTTTGCACTAATCCTTGCCTTCATATCATCAATGGAGACATTTCTGTTAAATCTCATTGCTATTTGTTAGTGTCATTCAAATATACATCCAACTGTTGTTGTCAAAATTACCCCGTCGAAATAAACGCATACAAAAATTTGATTATCCATCTTCAATATTAAATCTGTTAAAAAAGAAATAAAAAATCTCAATACAATTTCGAATAGCAAAAAGATTACTGTAAAAAAATATTTTCATATCTACTAACCTTTTGTTCACTCTTCTCTGTCTGTTCACTCTTCTTATACAAAAAAAAAATTCTTTTGCTACTCTTGAATCTTAAAATTTTACTACTTTTGAATCTTAAAATTTTATCTGCACAAAACATTTAAATAGGCCAATTTGTGTCGCCTATGGGAAGGGCACTACTAGTGCCACCTATGACATGGACACCACTGGTGCTGCCTATGTCATAGGCACCACAAAAAAGAGACCGTATATATATATGCTTGTATTCGTATGTATCCGTCCGTATTTAACCCGTTTTGGTGCCGCCTACTAACTAGCCTTCACCTATATAATATTAATATTTTTTTTATTAAACGTTGATTGACATATGTCAGAAAAGAAGTGGGCCTCTTCACCACCCTCCACCCTTTTGTCCATACCATTCTCGTAATTAATCGAGGTGGTATACCATTTTAGTACTTTTTATTTTATATATGTAAAAAGACAAAACCAAACAACATTTCTTTCATGAAAGAAATGTCTTTTTTAAAATACCATAATTACCAATACAATTCTCATGCAATTATAAGAAAAATAGCATTATAAAAAATATTTATCGCATGCATCATTATATCACATGCAAATTCTGTAATTTGAGATGTTACTCCGATTAAAAGTGAAAAATTACTTTTAAGTAAAAGTTAAAATTTTCTAATTTTGCTTTGGGACAAAAAATCCCAAAAATATTTTATTTAGCAATATTTGTATTTCAAAAATATTTTTTATCCCCAAATACTTAAGCAATATGACCCTAAATACCACCTACGCAACTTGGCATTCTTAATCTTTCCATACTCTAACCTTAGTAATTCAATCCAATGAATCCTTCCAACTTTTCGACATTAATATAATTAAAGTATTTTTAATTATTATATAAAAATTTGGTAGCTTTGAAAATCGTAAAAATTATAAAATTATAAGAGCACGTTCGCTGTATTGGAATAGAGGCATAATGGAATAGAGGCGTAATAGCAATTCAATTGTTTGGTTGGATGTAATAGAATAGAAGCGTAATAGTATTCTTGTATTTGGTTGAATGGAATGGAGGTGTAATAGCATAAGGGAAAAAACTAAAATGACTAGAATACCCTTAGCAGAAATTTGTTTAGGTAAATGATTATTGTTATTGTAATTAAATTTTAATAAGATTATTAATATCAATAATAAATAATTTAATCATATTTTAACATAATTATTATTAAATATATTTTAATTAAAATATATAATTTGATAAAATTCTTAATAATCAATATTCTTATAATTATTATTAAATATATTTTAACATAATTATTATTAAATATATTTTAATTAAAATATATAATTTGATAAAATTATTAATAATCAATATTCTTATATGAATTTACTAAAATCATATATGATACTATAAAATATAATTTAACATAATTATTATTAAATATATTTTAATTAAAATATATAATTTAATAAAATTCTTAATAATCAATATTCTTATATGAATTTACTAAAATCATAATATATGATACTATAAAATATAATTTGAAATAATTATTATTAAATATATTTTAATTAAAATATATGATTTAATAAAATTCTTAATAATCAATATTCTTATATGAATTTACTAAAATCATAATATATGATACTATAAAATATAATTTGAAATAATTATTATTAAATATATTTTAATTAAAATATATGATTTAATAAAATTTAAAATAATTATTACTAATAAATTTTCTTATATGAATTTGTATAATTTAAAATAATAATTATTAAATATAATTTAATAATAATATATGATTTCATAAAATTCTTGATAATAAATTTTCTTATATGAATTTGTGTAATTTAAAATAATTAATATTAAATATAATTTAATAATGATATATAATTTCATAAAATTCTTAATAATAAATATTCTTATATGAATTTACTAAAATCATAATGTAACTTGAGAATTATATTCTGCATAAACATAATTAACTTATATTAACAAAAGGTTAGATGAAAATGAAATTCTACATCATAATTCATATGTTATATAGTTTTACATCATCAAAAAGTTTGAATATTGATTTTTAATAGTCAGAAAGAAATCTTCTAACCCATTCCAACCACGCATCAGAAGGTAAACTAAAGAAAACGAGCATTTGAGTTGGATGATCTGGAATTTTACTCAAAGCTCGATACCGCTCATCCACGGTTAAACCTTTAATTTCCCATAAGGTTGAATATAAATTTGTAGCTTTATCTTGGATGATTTGGAATTCTTCTGACTTCTGTTGAATTACCACATCGGAGGCAATACTCCTACTGATTTGTTCGCCAATGACCCGTATGTTTTCGGCCAATAAAGTGGTAGCCTCATTAAATGAAGAAGAAATATTATCAGGAGCATCAAAATTCTTCTTTTTCTTGTTTGAAGATGAGGAACCCCTTTGGTCTCTATCTCGTCACGGCTCCGTAGCAGAAACATCCATGTCATCTAAAGAGACGTCAGCTTCGCAGTCATAGAATGAGTTTCTTTCTTCATTCATATCTGTAGTAGGTACACCCTCAGCATTTATTTCTTCAAGAACATCAGCGGCTGTTTGAGCATCTTTCCCAATCGCTCGATCTCTTGCGTATATGGCAGTAAGCTGGTCGTAGTAAGGGAAAGTACGATGTCTGAATTGAGCGGCTTTTTGTGACTTTAAAAAAATGAGGAAATCATATTAGTTATAAGTTTAGTAAAAATAAGATAATAAAGACTTGAAATAATTCTTACCTTTAAATAAGAGTCCTAAACCGTATCTTCAGCAACAACGAGCTGCCTATGCTCGTCCCAACCAAAACCGCTATTGTTTTGGCCGTTAAGCATGTCATACACGATTGACCACTCCCTTTTTAGTAACCTAATCCTCAATTCAATATTAGGTCTAGCCTTCAACATTGCATTGGGTAAAGCCTTTTCTAGCCTTTTTTTCAACTCGTTTAAATAACCGGCTTTGAACCCGGTATCAGCATTAAATGTTCCAACATTGTGCAAGTCCACCATGTAGGAAACCAATGCTGCATCTTCTTCTGGAATCCATTTCCTTTTGGTTCCTTGAGAAGCTTGAGAAGAAACATTTGATTCTGAAACACCTGACATAATTATCTTAAGAAAAAAACAAATTATATTAATTACTATTAATATCATGAATCAAAAGGTGAACACTTTATAAAATTATAATTAAGTTCAATATCATGAATCAAAAGCTCAACACTGTATAAAATTCTAACACACGCTGAATGGAAAGAAATTAAATTATAATTCAACAAGTTTAGTACAATACAAAAAACAATTCAAACGCCACCAAAGTTTTAAAAGCACTATACATAAAATAACATAAAGAAATCTACTCAAACTCATTTTCTCCCTAAACCTAACTAATTTCTAGATGCTTGCCATTCATCGAACATTTGGTTGGCTAGTTCCATCCTCCAAGTAGCTCAAGCATCTGATGGATGAATATTTACGATATTCGGTTCATTGTCATCTACCACATTACTAGATAATCCTTCTCCCACCTCTGCTTCAATAGGATCAATACTCATATGGGTCCGAATAAAATTATGGAGCAAACAACATGCAATAATGATTCTATTGTGCACCCTTACAGGATAGAATGATGGACTCCTAAGTATTCCCCATCTAAGTTTTAATAGCCCGAAGCATCTTTCAATAACATTACGTGCTGAGGCATGTTTCATATTAAAAAATTCTTGCGGAGTATTAGGCGAATAACCCTGACGCCACTCATTCAAATGATATCGTTGTCCTCTAAAAGGTGCAAGAAATCCCTCACAAATTGTGTATCCAACATTAACTAGATAATAACAACCTATAAAAAAAGATTTTAAATGATTAATTCCCCAAAAAAAGTTTGATCTTAATGAATAATTCAAAGTCCTCTAACTATCCACTTTACCATGGGGAACTTTAGTCCATGTCTCCTACTAATGGCATCTCGAAGAACTCGTCCATCAGCAACAGAACCTTCCCAACCAGGAAGAACATAAACAAATTGCATTTCAGGTGTACAAACACCTAGCATATTTGTTGCTATGTCACCTTTTCGCATTCAATATCTAGGTTTATCAACTGTTGGAACCCCAATCTTGATGTGGGTTCCATCAAGAGCACCTAAGCAATTCACATGTTATAAAACCTTGAGTTAGGATCCTAAATTTAAATCTAAATCAACTAAATTATGTACAAGCTATATATAAAACTCAGTCCAATACCTTAAACCATTTCCACCTTGTGTCTGAAGAATTAGCTGTAATTAGCTCTGCCTTTTTAAATAACACATTTTGTAAGCGTATGACAGCATTTAAAACACTATGAAATGATCTGCTAACAGTTTCCCCGGACCTACTAAAGTGATGCTTGATAACTCGATTTTTCAGGTGATGGGAGATGATATGTAAAAACATTGCCACTTGCTCATCAATAAGCATGTTTCTTGACGACTTCAATCCCCCTAACGATTCTAACATCTCACACAGTTTAAAAAAGACAGTTCTATTCATCCTAACTTGTTCAATACAAGTTTCGTCACTAGCATATACAAGCCTTTTCATAATTCCGTTTTGCATAAAAATCTAAGGTATAGGACCTAATCCTTGGTCTATAAGTATGTAGGCTAAGGCTGGTACCCATTGTAAATAAGAACCAAATCGCAATTCTACAGATTTCCAATCATAGCCTCATTGCAATACCAATTCTTTTACACCTCACACTTTGTGCAATTAAAGGCAGACGAACCATTATTGCAAGATATTAATGTGTTCCATATTGTCAAATTGTAGTAAAAGGGTCACATTTCTCCAATCATAATTTCAATAACAGTAAAATAAAATTAAATAATTTAATTGCCAAAGAACTTACAGTGATTGTGTGAAAAGAAGATGATCAACTGTGGGTGGAGAAAGCAATTAAACAAGCCGCTTCAATAGGAAGCAATATCACACTATCAAAGAAAAATGAACAATACAAATTTAGAATCTTAACGAAGCAAAAAATAGAACTTTAACATTAACATTAACAATGAATATTTGTTTTTTAATCAACAATGTTACAAATTTAACATTAACAAACCACATTTTTCTTTAAACAATTTTTAAAAGCACTTTCAATCATAATAACAATGAATATTTGTTTTTTAATCAACAATGTTACAAATTTAACATTAACAAACCACATTTTTCTTTAAACAATTTTTAAAAGCACTTTCAATCATAATAACAATGAATATTTGTTTTTTAATCAAGTTGTTTACTTGATTATATCTAATGATCCAATTTTTATTTTATTTACTCATGATTGGATTGAGTTTAATTTATAATGGTTCAAAAGTCGATATATATGTAATATTATTAAAATAATATTTTAATTTTAATTATTTAAAAATATTTTTAATTAATGCGTTGTATATGAATATACACATTTAATTAGTTTTATTTTTAATAAAATGTTTCTAATTTATTCCTTCAATTTTAATCACCTTATAATTTATTCATTGTATTATATCTAACGCCCCATCTAAGTAATCACTAGTGCAAGAAATCCTATAATTTCGTATCAATGTCAAGTTTACAATCTTATCTTCTTTAGTGATACATTGTGCTTTTGATTTTACAATATGTGACCCATATAAGCTTATTGTTTTAGGAGGCTCTCATCTAGTTAAATAGATGATTTTCAAGCTCTTTTATCAATAGACTTGATGAATATTCACATCTCAATCTTCCAATAGGCATAGTTTATTTTGTAAATAAGAAGTAGTTTTGAAGTTGAGCTACCTTCCTTCATAAAATTCATTTTAACTCACCAAATAGAAAATCACACCAAAAGCTTTTGTTATTAGGCTTTAATACCAATTAAAAATGTGTTTGGAAGGACTTGTTAAATAGACTTGTTGTATATACTTGTTGGCATAAATTGTGAGACAAAAATGTATGAACAAATCCAAGAACAATAACAGCAATTGCTTATGCAATTCAATATCAAATCTTTCTAGATTTAATGTTTGGATTTTAAGAAGTTAAGGGGGGGAAATCCCTTTCTTGGACTGGATAATATTTTGTACAAATGCAACAACAATAGGAACCATAACCATAGACATGAAAAAGGAACCAAACAAAATATAACCAGCAGTGGAAATTGCTGCCCTGCTATTAAATCAAACTCTAAAAGAGAAGTAACTGGGACTCACTGAAAGAAGCATGAACAATTCTATTAAGCAACTTAGGTAGAAGATGAGTTATACTAATAAAAGGATAAAGATCTAGGCAACCAAAATGGTGACAAAATTTTCGCAGGGAAGTTATAATCAGCTAGGTGTAGAGATGCATCTAGAAAGAAATCAGCACATCAAAATCTCATAAATATACATGCACAAATGGTTCAGTCATGATAACTACCTCAACCTGTTCTTTTTTTTGAAACATGTTAAATCCAGTGACTCACTTTCACAATGACTGACCATTAAACTAATAAATAGACATAGCACAGCCAGAAAAGAACCTTTTTATTCAATATATGCCAGCTCAAAAAGCTATGAAAATTCCATCCAGAAAAAAACCATGTATATTACGGTTTCATGTATTCTTTCACTATCCAAATAATTGGGCTTTTTATTATCTTATAGAACCTCAAACTGAAGTTGTTCTCACTGCAATTATGTTTAAACCAGTAGAAAATACCAGTACCCCGACCGAAAATTCTCACCAAAATAAAAAAATTAGGCAGTATTGAAAACTCAAAGGTTCAAACTCAAAATAAAAAATTAGGCACAAATCATGAAGTGAACTTTACTGAACGACAACCTAATCTACATATCGAATATTGAAAAGAGAAATTATATGTTAGATATAAAACGATTGCTAAACCAAGAAAGAAGTTGACCAATTACAACACACATATACTTAAGAAGTTGACCAATTACAACACACATATACTTACTCTTATTCGTCTTTTCATGTCCAAGATTTAAAATTTCGAGTTCCAGTTTCCACCAGCAACAACAACCTTTAAGAAATAGAACTCTACTCGGAACTCTTAAGCTAATTAAAATACAGAAATCCATAGAAAATAATCCAATAACACAAACCCATCAAAGTAAACCAATCAAACTTAAAATTTGACAT
This sequence comes from Gossypium hirsutum, assembly GCF_007990345.1. Taxonomy (NCBI): domain Eukaryota; kingdom Viridiplantae; phylum Streptophyta; class Magnoliopsida; order Malvales; family Malvaceae; genus Gossypium; species Gossypium hirsutum. The sequence continues at coordinate 8,264,743 of NC_053449.1, forward strand.
GGTAAAGAAGGAAAATAACCACTCAAAATCAAATCTGAAACAGAAAAAAGCTCAATTTCTTGAACCTAATGGATCAACAGGGAAAAAACAGCGATAAATTTAGAGCTGCAAACATTAAAGCAGTTTGAGAGCAAAAGAGAGCTACAAACCTTGGTTTAGCTTTCAGTTGCAGTAAACTTGGAAACCCACCAAATGAGAGCAAGCGAAAGAGTGACAGAGAGAAAAATAAAATAAAAGGTTGAGAAGGCAAGCGTAAATTGTGTTGTAAAAAATATTAGAGAGACAGAGAGAGCAAATCTGCAGAAACCCCAAGCTAGAAAGAAGAAACAGAAGATGGAAAGGGGAAGCGTCGATCGGGAGGGTAAAACAGGGGATAAAGCTAAAGCAAGAGCTAAACTGACCAAAAGGAAGAGAATAGAAATCGGTGGATTTTGGGGATTACATTCGTAATGTAATAGACCCGTATTAGCCAATACACCGAACCAATCAAAGGATTAAGTGAGATTAAGTGGGGCCCACGAAATAGGGGTGTAATGGTTATGCCAATACACCCAACCAAACATGGTGTAAAGGTAAGGTATTTCATAGAAACTATCTTAAAAATAATTTATTTCCTCTGTTGTATAAGAGAAAAGAAAGCACCATTCTCTAAATACAATGCATTTATCTCGAATTAGAACAATATAGTTACAATATAGTTGGACTCAGCTTATTCAAACAATAATGAAAGTAGAGACATAGTGAATAGTTAATAAATTCAATTTCTGATCATTGTGTTTATATATAAAGTACCAAAAGATATTTAATTTGATAGTTTTCTTGAAATTCCTTTCCAATTTAGAATAATGGATGTTGAGAGGAGTAAAGGGGTTGATTTTAAGGTTTTTTTTAGACAAAAGGGATTGTAGTTGTTACGTGTCAAATTCAACTTTGGCACATAAATATTTTTGAAGCATATGTTTGTGAAGAGTTGAAGCATTTCGCCTTTGCTTATTATTAACCTTTTAGCGGCAATTTGCAGACATTTTCCATTTTTTATTTCACAGCATTTTCACTGCCTTCTTTATAATTTTTACCTTCTTTTTTCTTAATTCAAAACTTCAATATCCATTTCTTCATAAAATCCCCAATTTTTTTTTAAAAAAAATCTCGATTTAGGGTTTCCCCTCATTTCTCCAGAAAACCTACCTCCTCCTTTGCCTTTTTAATTCTTCCATGGCAAAGCTTGCTTCTTTTTTCACCACTTCAGTCCCACTTCCACGAAATTAAAATTTTTTTTCCCATTTTTTCTTAAAAAAATCAATTACATGGACCCGGAGATTCTCGAATTCGATATAGGCTTAGGCGGAGGAGGTAGCAGCGGTCGCGACGGCGACGATGATGCCAATATAGGGTTAGACGTTGATGAGGACATGGCTGATAGTCCCGCTCCCTCTTCAATTCTCGCTTCTAATAGCAATGGAGGTGGCTTCGGAACCGGCGGCGGTGAAATTTACCTTCCAGAAGGTGACCTACTGGATCTCGAGCCTTATGAAGGTATGGAATTCGAGTCTGAAGAAGCCGCTAAGGCCTTCTACAATTCGTATGCTCGCCGTGTCGGTTTTAGTACGCGTGTGAGTTCTTCTCGCCGTTCCAGGCGCGACGGAGCGATTATTCAGAGACAGTTTGTTTGTGCTAAAGAAGGGTTTAGGAATTTGAATGAGAAGAGAACTAAGGATAGGGAGATTAAGCGTCCTCGTACTATAACTAGAGTAGGATGTAAGGCTTCCTTGTCTGTTAAAGTGCAAGATTCTGGGAAATGGGTTGTGTCTGGATTTGTTCGAGAACATAATCATGAGCTTGTTCCACCTGATCAAGTTCATTGTCTTAGGTCTCATAGGCAAATATCTGGGCCTGCCAAGACTTTGATTGATACATTGCAAGCTGCTGGGATGGGACCTCGTAGGATTATGTCTGCTTTAATAAAAGAATATGGTGGAATTAGTAAGGTTGGGTTTACAGAAGTGGATTGTAGGAACTATATGAGGAATAATCGGCAGAGGAGCTTGGAAGGAGATATTCAATTACTCTTGGACTATTTGAGGCAAATGCAAGCTGAGAACCCCAATTTCTTTTTCGCTGTTCAGGGTGACGAGGATCAAGCTTTGACTAGTAATGTATTTTGGGCTGACCCCAAGTCTAGGATGAATTATACTTACTTTGGGGATACTGTTACCTTTGATACTACCTATAGGTCGAACAGGTATCGATTACCTTTTGCACCTTTCACTGGGGTAAACCACCATGGACAGCCAGTTTTGTTTGGATGTGCTTTCTTAATAAATGAATCGGAAGCATCGTTTGTTTGGCTGTTCAAGACTTGGCTTATGGCAATGTCTGGTCGCCCTCCGGTGTCTATCACCACTGATCATGATGCTGTTATTCGATCAGCCATTACACAGGTTTTCCCTGAGACTCGGCACCGTTTCTGCAAATGGCACATCTTCAAGAAATGCCAAGAGAAGTTGTCCCATGTGTTCCTTAAGCATCCGACCTTTGAGGCGGATTTCCATAAGTGTGTTAACTTGCCTGAGTCGATTGAGGAGTTTGAGTCTTGTTGGCTGTCTCTTGTAGATCGATACGAACTCAGGGATCATGAATGGCTTCAGATGATGTACAATGATCGCAGGCACTGGATCCCTGTATATCTGCGGGACACTTTTTTTGCTGAGATGTCTATAACTCAACGAAGTGATAGCATGAACTCATACTTTGATGGCTTTGTGAATGCTTCAACTAATCTAAATCAGTTCTTTAAGCTCTATGAGAAAGCTCTGGAGAGTCGAAATGAGAAAGAAGTGAAAGCTGATTATGATACAATGAACACTTCCCCTGCTCTGAAGACCCCATCTCCAATGGAGAAACAGGCGTCAGAGCTTTATACCAGAAAACTGTTTACAAGATTTCAGGAGGAGTTAGTTGGGACTCTGACATTCATGGCATCAAAATCAGACGATGATGATGATGTTATAACATATCAGGTGGCAAAGTTCGGAGAGGATCATAAATCCTACTATGTTAAGTTCAATGTTTTAGAAATGAAGGCCGCTTGTAGCTGCCAGATGTTTGAGTTTTCTGGTCTTCTATGTAGACATGTATTGGCAGTTTTCAGAGTAACCAATGTCCTTACGCTCCCATCTCATTATATTTTGAAACGATGGACGAAAAATGCAAGGAGTAGTGTTATATTAGAAGAACGTTCTAGCGATGTATATACTAATTATCTTGAATCTCATACAGTCCGGTATAATACCCTACGCCATGAGACCTTCAAACTTGTTGATGAAGGATCAAAGTCTTTAGACACTTGCAATGTGGCAATAGATGCTCTCCAACAGGCTGCCAAAAGAGTTGCACTTGCAACAAAGAATGAGGGCAGGGCTACACTGGTTAACGGGCGGATCAGGGGGACTCTGCACGTGATGCTAGTCGGGCAAATACCACTAATCACAAAATGCCCTGTCAACCATTATCTGAGGTCAGAACTATTATTCTATTATTCCCGTTGCTTGGTCTACATATAATGTATTGAATGGAAAAGCTATGTACATGAGTCCTTTCCTGCAGTACCTGGCCTACTGTTTGCATTTGAAATTGTTTTTATCGTATTAAGACTTACCACTAAGAGAGATTTTTTTCTGTTCAAACTTTCTCCATGGAGATATCATTTAACATATAGGTAGCTCTAGAAATTATGTTGTTCACTTGTAAAGGTTTTGATTGCATCATCAACTTAAAGGGCACACCCGAATTGTAGTGTCAGTGGGAACAGATAAAAGGCATACAGTTACCTCAGCGGCTTCAGCACTTGAAACTAGAACAGAGATTCTCTCATTTTCTGTAGCAAGTACCTCTAGGTTTAATCCATCTGTTATTGTTTTTGACAATTATGTCTTTGCTCTTCATCATATTGCTAATATATCATATTTCTTTGAAGTGAAATGAAATATATGCTTGATGAATTTGTAAGCTATGTTGTTAGCTTTGTGGCTTTGATATAACTTGTTTTGCTGTCCCTCATGCTTTTGTTTTATAGAGGCACTGTTTTTGCATTATAGATCATGCTCATTCCATATTCGATATAACGTTGGGTGCTTTGCTGTTTTTCAGGATGACATGGACAAGAAGATCCGAGAACTTACAAATGAGCTGGACTATGCGAGTCGAAAATGTGAAGTTTACAGGTCGAATCTGCTTTCTGTTTTAAAAGACATTGAAGATCATAAGCTGCAGCTGTCAATTAAAGTGCAAAATATAAAGATCAGGATGAAGGATGGCCTGTGATGCTGCAAAACATTTCTCCTATATAGTTTCGATTTTAATCTCATCTGATTTCGTATTTCAAGTCTTTGTCTTCAATCCGACCCTAGGCTTTTCTTCACCTTTGAATGCTGATAGAACAATTAGGAAAGGCCTCAGTCTGGTGGCCATGTATAGTATAATCGATGTGTTTTAGCCATTTAGGTGCACAGTTTGTCAATTTGAGTTTCTTTCTGTAGAACCGTGTTGAGAGTTGGTGACCCTGTGTCAATAATATAGTCTGTAAGATTTCTGGGTAACTGCTTCATGCATCAAAATGATTAAACTTCTAAATTTTGAACCGAACTCAGAAAACCGATATGATTAATCCAAATTTGACCAAATTCAATTTCACTATAAAAGTCATTCAGCCCAACCTAAAATGATTAAGACGCAACTGTGACTCGACTTGAAACATGATTATAAAATCCAAATGGTTCAAAATTGAAATTTATTCGAACTCAAAGTATTGCAAACTTAAAATGAGTATGAATCCAAATTGATCTCACCCAAAATCAACTCAACTAACATGTTTAAGAATTATGGTTTCCAACTGTAACAGTGGAGGTAAAAACATTGCATCATTGGGGGTAGGGATGGCAATTTGGATCTTTATAGATATCCGATCCATTGTATTGATTTGAATATTGCATATTTGGATAATATTTGATTACAGATTTTAAAACTATTATCCACTGTAGATGTGGATAGATACCTTGAGCTTAAACTGACTCGAACTTAAATGACCCTAAACTCAAAATGGCTCAATTGGTCTCACCCAAAATCAACTCAACTGGCTCAATATGTTGATAAAATTATAAAGGAATTTGGAACTTAGGCTTCATAGTTCATAGGGCATTAAGTCAGATGTTATAATAAAAGCTGCAATTGCTGCTGATCTTAATTTCTGATAGATAAAGTTCAGAAAAATATTCAAAATTCACTTCATGTACCAATGGTGACAATCAAGCTACAATATGAAAAATGATAATCAAAAGAGAATTTGAAAGTGGCTAATGGCTATAGTACCTCAGGCAAGTCCTTCAAACAAACCAAACTTCAATAGAAACTTCTTGTGATTGCAGTCTAGCATTTCACTTAAGCTACAATTGACATCCTTCTCTTTTAAAAGCCGGTGCCGCAACTCTACTCGCTTCTTTAAACCGTGCCGGAAAAAGTCAGGGTAATTAGCTACTTCATCGATTTGCCTCCCCATCACCTCAACCAAGAACCTAATCCTAGGTTCTAAGGAATTCTTGATGCTCTTGATTAGAATAGGGGGATAGCCAGTCACCAAAGCTGCTATCTGTCTATCCTCAAATCCACTTCTTTTAAGATATGCAAAGTTTGGTCTTAGAATCTTGTCAACATCACGGCACAAGACTTCAGGAAAGTTCATGGTCACTGTTTGAAGATCTGTCTTGGATAAACCAACCGATTTTAAGAACTCGGTTGTAGGACGTAGCCTTTTGTTGACACTATAACCCATTATAAACGGGTATTTTGCCAGAACTTTACCGATCATCCATTCTCTGGTAAGGCCAAGTGTGGCAAGGAAGTTAACAATATCTGTGAGTTTAGATTCAATGCTATAACTGATAAGCCTAGGATTTAGCAATATCATTTTGCCTAGTTGCCTTTCAGAGACTCCCAATGCTTGAAAGAAAGCCAAGAGTGGGCAAAGCTTCTCTTGCACACTGTGTGAGACTATTTGAGGGAATCTAGCAATGGCAGAAGCAACTTCGCGGCGTTCGGTTCCTAGCGTAGCAAGGCACTCTACCATGGGGACAAGCTTCTCATATAGACCAAGGGCAAGGATTTTGGGGCACTTGGAAACAACAGAAGGTAGCTTTCTCTCTTGAATACCAATGCTTTTCAGGTAAGACCAGTTTTCGGAGGCTCTTTCCTTGTGCACGCGTTGAAGGCGCTTACATTTCTTGAACATTTCATTGATGCTTTTATCATCAAAACCTTTGTCTCTGAAGAACCACATGATGCTACCACCATTTTGACAGCTAGTAACATCCATGTCTGCAACAAAGGCACAAGCAGATAAATGACATTAACTCTAGAAACAATCATATAAATTCACATTCACTTGAAGACTAAAAAAGTAAATTATGTTGCAATGGAGCCATAGTTAAGAAGCTGGAAAGCACAAGTTAGCTTCCCTGGAATTATCATCAAAAGAAGCAAGCAATGAAAAAAAATGGTGCCTCTTGAAGGAAGATTCTTACAAAGATAAATTACTAAATAACAGTAAAAAAAGAAGATGGATTCAAGGGGCTGCAAGAAACAAACAATTGATAATAGAATTTCATCAAGTGAATGACACCAAGCAACAAAGCAAAGGTTTCCCAAGAGAGTGTTCTAAACAAAATAGAGAAAAAGAAAGAAAGAAAGAAAGAAACACAGACAATTTTACAGTGGGTTTCTGAGGTTGATTGAAAGATGCAACATTACCTTTACCTATTGAAACTGAAATAGTGAAAAACAAAGGCAAAACCCAAGTGCTCTCTGCAAGTGACTAGGTTGTGGGTGCATTAGAGCTTCATAAGCTAATGGCGTGGAAAAGGAGCTTTGAGCTCTGACTCTGGGTATTTTATAAAACCTTATCTTAATATCCAGTGCCCCTTCGCTAATGGGGTCTTAGTTTACCGCTGAAAGAAAAACAAGAAGTTGCTCACTTTTGCTCCCCATATTACCGCTATTACCCTTCATGCTTGTATTTAAAGTACTGTTTTACCCCTAAAGGTCTAAACTTTTCCCCTTTGTTTTCTTTTGGGCTAAAAAAACCTAACTTCCCTAAGCTTAAACCCTCGTTCCCTGTCAAACCCATTGTTGTTTCTTTGAATTGTAGAAAAAAACAGCCTTTGGTACTTTTTGGGGGCTCAAAACCCTAACATTCCCTGTGAAACCCATAGCAGTTTTCCTTGCATTGAAGAAGAAAAAGAACAGCCTTTGGTACTAGAAACCAGTGCTGCAATATGGAATCATCACAAGCTCGGCGGGTTTTAACGAAGCTGATGAAGGTTTTAACTTTGAGGCCCCATCACCCCGTTTCAAGGGCAGCACCTTCATCATGTGTCTTGCAAACGCGCCTTTTCAGCGATATAAAACGACCCATCACTGAAAATGAATCCATCAGGAGCAATGAGGATGATGATGGGGCTACCGAACATATTTCCAAACGACCCTTAAGGGGTCGAAGGCCTTTCAATCCGTCTTTTAGAGAAACCGAAGGAGCCAGCTTTGATCGTAATCGTTCCTCGTTTCAATCCCCCAATGCCAAATTTGCTTCTGATCCTACAAAGAAGAGAGAAGATTCTCAATCTGATGTTAACTTCTTGGAAAAATTCAAGCTTGGGCTTGAAAACAAGAGAGAAAGAGTACCCTCTGAGTCAGAAGCAATGCATAGAAAAGAGCATGAAGAAAAGCTTTCCCCACCAGAGGATGCTGATGAGATTTTCAAGAAAATGAAAGAGACAGGTCTTATCCCCAATGCTGTAGCCATGCTTGATGGTTTATGTAAAGATGGGCTTATCCAAGAAGCAATGAAGCTTTTTGGATTAATGAGGGAAAAGGGTACAATCCCGGAAGTTGTAATATACACAGCTGTTGTTGATGGCTTCTGCAAAGCACACAAGCTTGAGGATGCAAAGAGAATTTTCAGGAAGATGCAATCAAAAGGTGTGATCCCCAATGCTTTTAGTTATACTGTTTTGATTCAAGGATTGTATAAATGTAAGCACTTGGATGATGCCATTGAGTTTTGTTTGGAAATGGTTGAAGCTGGACATTCTCCAAATGTCACCACATTTGTGGGCTTGGTTGATGGATTGTGCAAGGAGAAGGGTGTGGAAGAAGCAGTGAATGTTATTGGAACCTTAAAACAAAAGGGATTTCTGGTTAATGATAAAGCTGTTAGACAGTTCCTGGATAAGAGGGCTCCTTTTTCACCTTTGGTTTGGGAAGCAATATTTGGGAAGAAAACCTCTCAGAAAGCATTCTAAGTTTTTTTTTTTTTTTGTTAGGCTTCTAAAATTTGTAAGTCTCTTTGTCCTGCCCCTTTTTTCTTGGCTTACTGTTATTTAATTACATCTATTACATGGAAGATTCTTAGAATTTATGAATGGATGTTACCTCTTTCTTTATACAACTTCTCATGTTTGTATTTTGCTGCCTGAATGTGTTGGTTGGTATGTTTTTGAGCTGTTACGTGCATGATAGATCAATACAAGTAGCGGTGGTGCCATTTTTTTTTCTTATTTGAGTAGCTCCTACACAAAACTGATGCTATGTTGTGTCATAACTAAAATTAGATTAGAATATATGTGGCAAAATGATTTGATAAATGAGTTAGCCTTAAACTACAAGAAGAGAAAACAAAAGGAAAGGGGAACATGGAAATAATCATGATTTGTTTTTGGCTATTTTAGCATGTAATGAAGTTGACAAAGATGGAACCATTCTCCAGATGCAATTTGCCATATTCTTTTGAATCGAAAATCTCTATGTAGATTTTTTATTTCATATCAGTTGTTCCATTGATAGGAATGTCTAAGTAAGGACATTCACTTTGGAATTATGTTCACTGTTTAAGCTATGGAGGCCATTGCGGACGGAGATCCTATTTGTTGGTCCTTATCTTCCTTCATGATAGCACTTCTACCTTATACCTGCATAGGCATCTGGTACAGTTTTTGCAAGTGCTGTTGATCTAATTAGATGAAAGTTGTTTTTCACAAGTTATTGTTTCTGTTTACGATATTCGAGGTTGTCAAGGTTTGATCCCTTGCCACGGGAACCAAGGGTCCTACACTCTACCAATAGACCACTGGCCACTTGACTATTGGCCACAAGTCATAATTTTTTCAGTCAAGCTTCCTGTCTTCAAATGGGCATTCCTCAATATCTTGTTGATAATTTCAGGTGAACTAATTTCTCATATCATTCATTTTTTAAACAAATATCTACGTTATTCTGCAATATCATATGTTAAGGTTTTGTGGATAGAATGCCAAGAATGACAGCAATGCTAGAGGTAACAGGAGCTATGGAAGATGGCTTAGCTATTAGCATATATATATTTTTAAATGACAAGAACTTTCTGAGGATTCATGGTTAATTAGCTATTAGCAGATGGTATAATGTTGTTTTCTTTAATCGATTCTCATGTTTAACTGTACGGGTCTTGAATATGATCATATTGGAAGCTAATGCATCATTTTTTGGTGAAGAGTATAAGATTTGGGTAAAAGAGAGTGAAAAAGGGGTTGATTGCAACTCATATGAACAATTTCTTTTTCATTAAGCGAAATTCCACAGCACTTCATTTATTCAGTATACATCCTCTGGTGTCTAGTCAAACTTTATTTATTCAGTATACAACTTCTGGTTCCAAGTCAAACTCGTGCTGAAAGCTTCAATATGAAGTGTTTTGCCATGAGGCTCCAAGTAAACTGACTTCAAGATATGGCATCGATCAACCTATCACTTTTGTCTCCAAGCCGGAACAGTCTATATGTTAATAGGGACTATTTATCGATCTTTAGTAATCAGCAAGTGTACTGCCACCTACCTAGCTTCATCTTGAATAGCACTTGGGCACTTGGGAAGCATCTTGTTTGCTGATGTAGTGCAATGCCCCATTGTAAGAGCTTATACCTGTTTAGTCAATGAACACGAGTAAGAAGAGTAGAATCTATGGATCATTCTTTCCGAAAATATTGCAGGCAAGGTTAATCTACTGTGAAGATTGCTACATAATACGCATGACAATGCATGTTGATGGTTTTTAGAGCTTAGAGACTCTTTAATGAACCTTTAGAAAACATCCATGTCATTAGAGTTAACAAGCATTCCATCATCTTCCCACTTCACATCTTTGGTGTTTGTAGTATCTTTCTTGATTAATTGAAGAGGTACCTCCAATGGCGGTGGGCTCTGCAAGTAAAACAGCAACCACTACAATGTATCAGAAGAAGCAGCGACAAAGTAGCTTCCAAAGAGTTAAAACCAACTTCTGACCATTTGGATTTGGTTTCAGTTCTCTAATGTAGAAGTTTTATTACCGTGCAGCGTATAAGAGACCAATTAATGCCGTGGAAGAAAGGGTGTTGTTTAATTTCAGCAGCACCAGCTCTTGACCCTAAACGGCTGGAGGGGTCTCGGTTCAACAATGCATTAATCAACTGCCTAGCTGCAAGACTAACCTGCATTTCATTTCAGCAGCAGAGGTAAATGATCACATTACACAAGCTGGTTCTTGTACTTCATCTGATGATCTAGAAAACAATAAAAACATATGGAGAATCTAAATAGTTAAAATTTGCATGAAGTAGACCATCTTGATTGTAGTTTAAAAATCCCTAAGGATTATATGTTCCGCTATCATTATGCTGAGCAATTCTATCATGTCATGTTTGGAAAGATGGTGGAAGTTATGTCATCTTCTGTTGTAAATTATTTGTCATTGATGGATTAGAAACTTACCGGAATGCTACTTGGGAAGGTGAGTTCTTTGTTCAAGATGTTGGAGAAAGTCTTCTGCCTGTTTTTACCTCGGAAAGGCGTTCGGCCATAGAGCATCTCATACAGCAAAATACCTAAATTCCAAATATAAATCCAGGTATGTCATCTCAACTCATCTTAACAGAATATAAACAATGCTATAGAACCAAAGAAAAAAACTATACAGTATCACCATCTACTTACCAAGAGCCCACCAATCAATGCTACTACTGTGTCCCGCACCAGTAATAATTTCCTGAAACATAGGTATCCAAACAGATTACAATAAAGGAAACATGTTACTTTGTTGCATCTGTAATGAATGCAATTGAACTGATGAACATTAGGCATGGATTGAATAGAGTCATTATACTGGAGCAATGTATTCTTCAGTTCCAACAAATGAATTCGACTGTGTAGATGGCTCTGCAATAAATGTTGGAAGTGGTTGACTCCTGGATCTTCTTCTCTTAGGCACGGGATACTTTAAAACCTGTAAACCATTTTAAACTTTTATCTCAAGAAAAAAAATTATCATTATTTATCAACAGTCTTATCAAATATCAAGTAAAACATCAAAAAATTGTATTTTGACATACTTGGGATTTACTAGATGTCATAAAAGATAAATCAAAGTCTGTTAATACAATGTGGCCATCCTTCTGAAGTAAAATATTTTCTGGCTTCAGGTCTCTATATATTATTCCTGTTATAAACCATAAAAAGATGAAAGCATATTCTTGCAACTTGAGTTCATAAAGATGCAAGGAGAAAAAAAGTTTTAATAAAGGGAAATATATCTGTTTTCAGTTTATTAAGATACCTAGACAATGAAGATATTCTAAAACAATGACAACCTCAGCTGCATAGAACCTGGAAACAAATGACATAGTGGTAAGAATAGCAGGCACAAGAAATATCTGTTCAGATATCCATAATAATTTAGACATTTAGTAATTCAGATTTAAAACTTGAAAAGGAACATTCACTAGGAAAACTGCTAGGAATCAATCCGTCGTCAGAAAAGAACCCGGCGGTGAAATCAAATTTCCTGACCCAAACTAATTATAGTGTGAAGTGATCAAATATTATAGCCAAGCTATCCAAATACTCACTTTTTAAGTTGTGATGGTTAGGGAAATTTTTATGTTCATGTTGCGATCATTACCTTGCAGATTCTTCCTTGAAAAATTTCAGAGGTTGCTTATCGAGCAGGTTAAACAACTCTCCACCAGGGCAAAAGTCTGTTATCAAACAAACATGTGTGGGAATCTGAGGAGATAAGAAGACATTAGTACGCACTTCAATTTGTTTTGAGCAATAATTCAAGGTTCCAAACTAGAAAGAAAGATTTGAATCTAGCATCAACGTAACAGTTAGCATGTTAAATACCATTATTAGCAATTATAAAATGGTTAATAGGAACATATAATTATGACTATGAACTTATAGATGGCTACTTTAATATAATAGCAGCTACTGATCAATCAATTCTAGATAAGCTGACTCCTATGTATTCACTTAAGCATTTCATAAAGGTTTTTTTTTTAGTAAAAGCATTGTATTAAGTTATTGGAGGAACAAAGGGTGAAAATGAGAAAAACCTGAAATGAAGAGTATAGTGAGGGAAGGAATGGATGATCAAGAAGCGAGATGATTTCCCTTTCAACGCATGCTCGATGGACCTGTAAAGGGAAATAAGTCAAGGCACCGACTCAAAATGTCTACTCGAAGTATCGGAATGCATATCTATCACAAATTCAAATGCTTATAATCGACCTTTCAAATATGATTATGGAGATTTAAACCCTCCAAATACATGGGAACATTTAGAAAAATTGAACATACATTTTACCCTGACACTCAGTCTGACTGACAGCTTATAATTCATATACATAATCCGGTAATCCATAATGTAAATAGAAGAGAAGAGTGAGTTAGTTAAGGCAGGCATATAGCAATTCGTAGGTCAAATGAAATCACATAAAAGTAAACTCCTGCGTTTTGATTAAAACTATTTAAGCAATTAGCAGACCTTGTTACGATTCAACATTACTGACTTATCCATTGCCTTCATAGCAAATAACTCTCCTGTACCTTTCAGTTCCACCAGATGAACGCTGCAAGAAACACCAAATGACTTAGATATCAAAAGGAGCCAATAATTCATAATATCATAATGATTTTAATTGGTCAAAAATATTACAGAAGCAATAACTTGGCACCTGCAAACCATTTGTGAAAAGTGAGACAGTAAAAAATAAACAGTGGCATGGAAGCATGAGTTCGTTTTATTGACGGACTATATTACTCGGATTTAGAGATGACTGTTGGATTCGGATGTTTTCAATTTTTTTATATATGTTTAAGTATCTTATAATCATGTCCAAATATGTATCAAATACAATAGATACTTACAAAAAAGGAAAGAGTTCGGATAGCAATATACCTGCCGGTATCACCTCGGCCCAAGGGTTTTATGGGCTTAAAATGATGCAAACCAATTTTTTCACCACGAGAAGTGATCTAAGAAAAGCCCCCAAAAGATCAAGTTAGAAAAGGAGAGGGAGAGGCATTGGGATGCATCCATTCTAAATACGCTACATAAATCTCAGGTTGGAAAACGTTACCTTCTGAATTGCTAGCCAAGAAGAAGTATCTCTTCTGTGAGGCCGTGGGAAGACAGGCTGAGAATGGACTGCCCACAAATCTTCTGGTCTCTGAACAATATAAAGTTCAGATCAACTAAGATCCCTTGGTTTCTAGAAATAAACTATGATACTTTGGTTATAAGTTATAACAATGAGCTAAAAGGCAATCATAGACAATGGAGAGTTGAAAAATCAAGTCCTTTGGTCGACCATATCATTGTAACCTGATCTAATTGTGTTCTCAAATTCAACGGCAAGTGCTTTTTTTTGGCATAAAAGACTGCAGTTTCGGATAAGCGAAAAGGTTGCAAATACTGAAATTCCAATATTAACATAATGTTCTTTTTAAAGGTGATTGTATAAATCCTAGCTTAAATTAAATCATAAGATGCATACAAAAATTATTATGCATTCAAGAAACCTTGAACAACTTTATTATCTCATATCAGTGATTTAAGGCATTGCTATGTATCAATAATCCTAAGAGAAAGAAAGAATACCTTACCAAATTGGCATCAGGAAGTTCTCGAACAGCTTCATCCACATTTTCTGCAGTGGCTTTGATCTGATATAAAAAGAGATGTTACTGTCAACACATCAAATGAATTGATATTCACTAGAATTGAGATAGGGAAAGGTTACAAACCAACTTAGCACTTCGTTGCTCTGTGTTATCAGAGAGGCGACTTCTTAGAGGCACAATATGATCACTTCCATCAAGTTGGACACCAATGAAATATTGAAGCTCACCCTGTAAAGGAATTTATGAAAAAGGGTAGTCAAAAGGAGTATGTGCTGCAGGATAATCTCATGAAAATGTTAATTCTAAAGTACCTTTTGGTCTCGCATAGGTTGCAAGTGAAATAAATTCCAGAATTTCTTGCCTGAAATTCATAATTTTGTAACAATTCAGTGAAAATAGTGTTTCTGTCAGCATGCATATTCTTTCTTTTTGTCTTTTATTTCATAATACCAACCACTTCTTGTGTAATTGATCAACTGAACTGTGATTTCCCTCTGTTCAGTAATTGCTTCTCGTATCTTCGACACAGTTTCTTGATCAGTTTCTGGTCCTTGAAGAAACCTGTCCAAAAAAAAAAAAAGTTATGCTGGTTTTATATGATCATCTGGAAAACCTCATAGAAAGTTGATTGAAGTAGTTAGATATTGAAATCATAAATAGAAGCAGCAGATGCATTTTTAACAGTGTTATAATGTAACAGATACCATGATTGGTTGATGGTCAATTGTGATGAATATTAATGACGAATATTGATAGCGAAAATAACCCACACTGCAGAATAGCAGCCATAACTTTGAAATATGAAGTAAAATTTACATACCTACAGTTCCTTCCCAAGATTTCCTCCCTTGTATATTCAGTCAATTCAAGAAAGCTATCAGATGCAAATATCTGCATACATTTGAACGTTACAGTGAATTTTCAGATACATTCTCTGGCAAGCACTTGGATGATTTGGCAAAACTTTGTAAAGTATCAAATAAAGCATAGACGGGTACACTTTTCAAGGAAAAGAAAGCTGTAATCTGAACTTTCTATTAGTGTAAAAAGTTTATGTTTTGTGTGAGAAGAACAATACTTGAAAGCTCTTCCTTACAATCGGATTATCAGGGAGTCTAGGATCTGTGATCACAAAATTCTTTTCAATACGTTCCAATGTGGTTGCTAGATCCATCCCTTGGCGTATGTCCGTTTCCCTTTCACCATGTTCCAAACTGTCAACGCGTTCAATGTCTTTGGTCATTAACTCCTCCAGTTCAACAAGTGGTTGTTTTTCATGCTTGGCTGCAAAGCTGAAAGGCCTGCCTTTAAAGCTGGGGGGAAGATATCATGTTTCAGATAAGGAACAAAATGCTCTCATTTTGCAGTCGAAATTGAGCTTATTGTTAAATGTGTTTTGAGTAGCAAATTAATGAAAACTTAACCAAAAGGACTCACCCCATCAATGAAAAGCGTTCTGATTTTCTAGTTTTCTTGCTAGTTTCGTGCATTGGGGTAGTAGTACTGCTGGTGTCTGATTGGGGAGTGTATCTTCCAGGGGTCCTAATGTTTTTGGTTTCGGCAGATTGAGGCAGAAGGAAATCAAGGTTGAATTTATGCTGATCTTCAATCTTGCTAATGGCATCGTTACTTATTGTTCGAATGTGAGATTGAGGATGTTTCAAAGTATGAACCACCTCTGTGATGGAATCTAAAGCCTTTTCCTTCTGACGAGCTGTTTGAAAATGTAGGATATATTACATACTAGAATTGAACACATGCTCTAAAATACTACAAATAATTTACCATCATAACGAATTAAAGATTGGGGCAGTCCATTAGGCCGCAGCGCCTTTTCATTGACACCTTCAGTGTATTTGCTGACCTCCACCTGCATTCTGCACAACACAGTAATATTGAATAGCTATGCATACATTTTCTGAATATTGCATGAATTAATTATGAAAGACAAAGAAGCAAAGGGAAACCAACCCAATGAATTTGATGGTTTTCCCTTGATCATCTTTAATGGGATTGAGAGTGAGAAGATTCCAGAAAGGAGTTCCATCCTTCTTGTAGTTGAGTAGCCTACCACAATAGCTTCTTCCATTTTTAACTGCATCTCTAATCTTGGCAACCTCTTTCCTGTCTGTTTCTGGTCCTTGTAGAAACCGGCTGCATGACATCCTCAAACACTCAAATTCGTAGTAATCGGAAAGAAACAGCTTTATTAAACAGTAGAACAATATATATGGGGATATATTGATTACGATACAATATATAGGATGTCAAGAGAGTTATTGCAGTTGAAAACCATAATGTCTCATTGGTCCTGCTCTAGGAATGGGTGTTTGCAAGGTACAAATAGCACAATGAAGGAAAGAATTGTCCATTCAAATGGGAATGGGGTATTTTACCGATTGAATTCAGACACAAGTTTAAGGCTCCATACTATCGTGTATGACAAGCAATGGAAAATTGCAATAATTTTGAGCTGTAGAATGATTGCAATTCCTTTAGAACGGCTCCCTACTGCCCCTCTACATATTTAAAAGCTTGAACTTACCAGTTTCGTCCTACGGTCTCCTTTGATGAATAACCAGTCATGGTGAAAAATCCGCTGCTAGCATACACTATAGGGCAGTCTGGTTTGGTAGCATCAGATACAGCAAAAGTTTGCTGCAGGGTTTCTAAAGCATCCTTCAGCTCCTGTGACACCCTAGGAAAGGCCCCTCGACCCAATCCATAATCCGACTCCCCTGATGTCCTTGTCGAGTCCACTGAAAATTTGCCTAACGAGTTTTTGCTCTGATTTCCTTCTCCAGTTGGCTTTACTTTACCAATCACTCTGAAACTACCTTCTCCAACATCTGATTCTACTGCAATACCCCATTCTGCAGTCCTTTCAACTATGCTAGCTTCGGTTGGGGACTGTCCATTCGAATCTTTCCCTGCAGTGGTAGCCCCATTCAACTTTTCGATGGACTCATCGTCAAAGCTTACAATCTCACAACTATTGGTTGCCTCTCCTTCCAAAGCTTGTTCACTAGATTGTCCAACATTTCGAGCACCCGATACAGATGACCCCGGCAGCTCCATGGCCATTCTTTTCTCCATTTCCAACTTCTCTACAATGAATGTTGGTAAGACTGCAAATATTAACCAAGTAAAAATTGACCACCATGTCCAAGCAAACATTATATCAAACATCTCCCATACAAAAATTCAGCGCTAGAAAAGTATCCCTGTGTACATAGAATTAAACAGTCAAACGTCTCCCATACTAAAATTCAGTGCTAGAAAAGCACCCCTATGTACATAGAATTAAACAGCTACCAACAGAAACTGTACATAGAATTTTACCTACTTTTAAACGAGTTCAAACCTGTAGCAACTTTAATGGCAGTGGATACACCGCTCTAATCCCTTCACTGAAACATCGGTTCTTAAGTTTCTGGTTCTGGTTTCTGTTCCATATGATAGCAGGATAATGTTTTCATATAGACGAATTTCCAAGCTCCATTGGCCTTCAGATATTTACATATTGGCTATTTATTACAAAAGGATCAAAAGTTGTCAAATTCCCATCAATTTTATCCAAAATTTGTCTCGTTTTCTTGAGGGAAGAAGATTTTTTATCATCACTTTAGCAAGAAATCAGTAAATCAAGATTTTGTGAGGCCGCAATGCAAACAACCCCATATTGTTGAAACTTGATGAAGATAAATTTCACTTTCACTTTCACTATCTGAAATTTTGTTATGTTCCTTTGGGGCCAAATAAGAGCAAAATTGTATTTTGTTTTTAGTAGGTATCAAATGAAACAGCCAAATGAATATATCAAGATCTAGGACCACAGCATGAAACATTGGTATTGTTTTTTTTAGTATCCACATTTTATACCCCGTCATCATCATCACCCTGAACGACCTCTGCCCGAAAAATGAGATTTTAGATAAAAATATAGGCTTGAAAAGTTAATTGAGTAAAAAAATAAGACCATTGCTACTATTTTAAAAGATATTTACTTATTAAATTGCACTTAATTTAGTATTATTTAAGTATAAATATTTTTAATTTATTTTCTATTTGTTAAGAAATATTTATTTTAATATTTTTAGTGTATTTGATGTATTATATATTTTTTAAAATTTTTATATAAAAAATAAAAATTAAAAAAATTAATATGGGCGGTCAAGTTTGGTTGATGACGAGTTGTAACATTTTTATCCAGGCTTTGGCAAAAAATTAGGCCCATTTTTCGGGCCGCATCGAGCCCAAACTTAAAATTTTGTTAGGACCCGACCTGACCTATGAACAACTCTATCATCATCGTTTTCATGTTAATTTTTAGGTTAAAATATGTTTCAAAATCCTTGTATTTTTTATAGCTTTTAAAATTGTCCCTTTATTTATATTTTCAAAAAGGCTTAATTGAAAAAATTGCCACCTAAACTATACTCACTCTCTTATATTAGTATTTATGTCATGGGTCGCAAATTAAAGTCCATGACCATTGTGCACAAAATGTTACATGGAGGTTAATTAATTAAATAGAGCTAACTTGATTCACTTGAATTGACTTGATTTATAAAACCTATAGAGAAATCCATCTACTTAAAATCTTGGTAATCCGGTAAAACATTTCAATAAAACTAAAGCTATCAAGGTAATCAATGTAAGTCCTAAAAGATAGAAGGTATAAAGTTTAAATCACTATTGTATAGATAAATATTATTTTCAATCGTTAGTATAATTTAATTTGTAAGTCGTTACTTCCGCTAAAAAAAATATTTCCCTCTAATAAGAAATTACCACGTATTGATATAAAATAAAAATAAATGAACAAATTATGCAATATTTTTTTTGGTAACATATATGATGCATATTTAATCATTTGTGAAATAAAAAAAAAGCAATTTATAAATAAATACAATAATTTTATTTAAATACAATTCATAAACCTAAAATTCGAAACTCAATGTAAACTTAAATCTCTTGAAAGCATTAAGGCTCCATTTGAATAGACGATAAGCTTAGCTCAGGCAAGATTAAAAACAGAGATAACAATGAGATTAATTATTGTAATGATGGAATTAAAATTAATGATAAAAGTAAACGCAAGAGTCGTGGTGAAGTGAAAATGACTGTTAAGACACTGCCACAAAGATTTATTATTATACCTAAAAAAAATTAAAGATGTATTGTTATATTATTTTATATATTTTAATAATATTTAAGATTATAATATTTTTTCAATTTAAAATTTTGTTTAAATATTTTAATAAATTAACTAATTATATCACTTATAAATTTATTTATTATTTTTAAGTAAAAATTAAAAATAAACTAACTGAAGCCTTATTTGATAAAGTGTTAAAATTGATATTTTCAAAAACTTAATTTTGTAAACACATTTAATAACTTACAATGAAAACTTTATTGACGATAAAATAATGTATGATTTATTTAAATAATTTTGAAGCATCACTTTATGCATTCATAAAAAAAATAGTGTAATTATATTTTTATTTTATAATAATTTAAAATGATTTAGTGTCAAATATAAACTTCACTATATATATTTCAAGGGAAATTTTAACTTTCACTTAAAAAGTGCTTACATGTTTTTAATTATCTATTAATTCATATAAAATTAATTAAGTTATTATTAAATAAAGAAAAAAGTAATCATAAGATGGAATTGCAAACTGCTAAATGAAGTTTTATATTGTAGGAAACCTCCCACCAGTGTGCTTGGATTGCACAAATATTGATGCAAATTTCAAAGGTCATCACAAATTTGTTTTTGAAAAACATAAATCAGAGGTGTTAATTGGGAGTAAAATCATCAATTTAAATTGTTTCGGATTTGAAAAGTTAAAATCAAATTGGATTTTGGAATTGTGAGTTCTAACTCTAACAAAAAGTAAAATCAAATCAACTGAATGCCTACAGGACTCAAAAAGAATTCTTAAATAAAATTTCTCTGGTCCACATACTCCCATTATTTCCCATGCAGAAACTATTTCAGGAAATGATTCTTTTTCTTAAAAAAACCCACTAAATAAAATTTGCAAAACGTAGGCAACCAGGCCAAAGCAAAGACAGCATATCATGCCGTTCAGCCATGATTACAACCAAATTTGTCCAATAGCTGGGTAATAAAATCAGATGCCTATAACAAACATGCTAAGACCCAAACATACACATACCATTCGCATCCCCACCACTTCACGCTTCAAAGGAACGCATCCTTCTCCAGTAATTTTAGTACCTCGTGCTGGTTGTTGAGCTTGGCAACTTCGATGGGAGTCTTGCCGTCCATGTTTTGGAGAGTGCTGCAGTCAATATGAAAGAAAATATAGTTATGCACTCATAAGAGGTCAGGTTGGTATCGATGTTAAACCAAGACACTTCGTTACTTACACAGCAGCACCATTCTCGAGTAGAAGGGCCACACAGTCTTTCCTTCCATAGCCAGCTGCATAATGGAGGGCAGTGTTCTTATTCTTGTCCAGAGCATCCACTTTTGCCCCAGCTTCAAGAAGGATTTGAGTGCATTTCACCTGAAATAAAACCAAAAATCGTAACCTAAAGCTTGCCGAAGAAACCAATAATTTAATCTCAGACAAACTCATGTGAACTGCTAGATTATATCTTTTTTTTTCTTGTTCTGTTATTCACTTCATTGTCCTGATTTGGTAAAACCAATGTCTCTCAGAAGAAATAAACCTATCATTTATTAAAGGAAATGTAATAAACACGCCCACTACATGGCAATAAGTACTGTTAAAACAAGAAACAAGCATTGCTTAGTAGCCAACAGATTCCATGATACGCTAAGATCAGATAATAATAACAAAGCCTGATTTTTTTGTGTCCGGATATGTAGTGTACTAGCAATATAAACGTTTTCCCTGTCGCAAAGATCCCAAGATGAGACACTACAAACAAAAGGATGTTTTAATACAAGTACTACTACATCCCAAACTGCTATGGCAGTCTGTTATCAGGTTCAATATTTGTGCGTCCTAAAACTTACACTCAACCAGGCTATTAAGAGGCCCTTAGTGCATTAACAACTGTGGTGGTGTTGGATATTTGTAGACAGTTATAGATTAAAACTAAATGACTTTCCAAACCAACTTTGTCCTTGTAAGATGAAACTAATTCATTTGTCAGATAATGCAACTGCATAGAGAGGAAGAGAGAGGTCTGATTCAGATTTAAAATTGTTTATTACCTCGCCATACCCACATGCAAAATGTAATGCTGTCCTTCCCTCTGAATCTTCTTCATCCTTGTCAGCACCAGAGGATAGTGCAGTTTTCAGACCCTAAAACCATGAAAACATTCAAGATTATCTGTCAAAGGGGAAGAACACATGTACGAAACATTCATTCTGCCATACCTCAACATCACCAACACTAGCACAATGATGTACAATTGACTCATCCTCATTTCCTGCTTCATCCTCTTCATCTGCCGCAGAATTACCAGCAGAAGTGGCTGCATCTCCTGTAACTGCAAGACCCATTGCTTCACCCAACTTCTGCAGGACGTCTTTATCATTCCAATACCTGGACGATAAAACCTTTCTTGATTAATTTACTGAAGAAATAATAGAATGTAAAATCTAAAGAAGAAAATGTTATGCCCCAACAAGCTTTTATCACTGACCTCATCATTGCTGCGGGACCACCACTTTCTATTTCTTCCAAAATAGGCTTCAAAGATGGATCTTCTTTAATACGTGCCATCCTTTCCTCAATCTGGTCCTTTTGTTGAGGATTAGCCAAACTGTCAAGCATGGTAGACATAGCTGGATCCTGAAGAAAGACAAAACTAAAATTTAATCTACCAGAAGTGATGCATGTAATGTAATATAAGAAAATAGGACCACAGGAATCATGAATCCACTAAAATTAGCTACTGGGCCCACATATACCTGCATTAATGCATTACCAAGGCGCTCAGCCATGGTCATAAACTGGGGATTCTGCATAACCTGTTGCATAGTAGAATAATACTGCTGTGGATCAAACTGCGGTGTGGTCTCTTCAGCTGCTGCCCCTTGAAACGTTTTAGTGAGCTGCTCTGCCATTTGATTAAATGAAGGATCTTTGGCTATCTGCTCAGCTAGTTCCTTGATGCTTGGATCCTAACAAACCAAGATGGTTAACTTCCATAAGAAATAAATTTGACTGTCAGTTCTCAGCAATTTCATTCACCGCTGAAATAGTCAATTAAAGAGACTAACCATAAGCCTTAAATGTTCTACTACCAGTGTTGTCAAGGGCACAAGGCACAAAAAACCTAGCCAACTAAACCACAATATGTACATGTCTGAGTTCTTGTATGTGTGTACATATATACATATATATGTATATAGTTTAAGATATGTAATAAACTCTAAAATGCAATCCAGTTTATCTACAAACATGCAATTTTTTTCTATTGGTCGATATGCATGATTTACTTATGGTCCATGTCTGCCATTGAATACTCAAATATAGGAAAATACAGATTTTGATACTATCCATTTCTTACTAATAAGGGTATATCTAATGGAAAAAGTGAAAAATAAAGCATGCTCTTTTATGCCTATGGCCTGACAAATAAAGCACGCCTAGACACACCAGGCATGCGCCTAATTGAATAGGCCTCGCCTGCAAGTTTCTAAGGCGCTTCTGTTGTCTAGTGCTAAGGTAAAAACCCGCCTTGAGAACACTGCAGGTAGCAAAAGATGAGCTATGACAATCAAAAGATGATCGAATCGGTAAGTTCACATGTTCCAAACAATAATCAAAATAAAAAGGCAAGAAGTTTACATTAAGAAGGCCACTCATGGCTGAGAAATCAAATGGATTGGGTGGGACAAACCCAGGACCAGGCATAGCGTTGGGAGGGAAGGCCCCTGCTTGTGCTGGCTGTGAACCCCCAGTTGAAGGCTCAGGTGTTGAAGTTTTCTTCTCAGTGGAGGATGTTTCAGACTTTGAACTTTTGCTCTCCGTTTCCAAAGCCGATTTCTCATCTAACAAATACAGGAGAAAAAACATAAATAATAATCAATTTATCAATTCACTAACTTCAAAACCAGGCCCATATCTGGATTCGTCCACATTAACCCCAACCAAATTGAAATTACTCAAATCCTAACACAATTGCTATAACCCAACATAGGATCTCAAAAATCAGATCAATTCAAGACCTAAACTAAGTAATAAAAAATGAATAAGCACAAATAACCTAAAACAGTGAATTCATTCAAGCGACGATTGAGAAATTAAGAATAAGGAGCTCAGGTAGATCTCAGAAACAAATTCCAAATACCGGTAAAGAATAGGAATCTGAGATTATGCTTACCAGCAGTAGCGGGCTTCTTCGAATTGGAAGCCATGGTTGAAATGACTGAAAAAAAAATAAATTTAGAAACGAGAATTTAAAATAAAAAATATTAATGGGAAATTAGATTGGAAATTCGATGAAATTGGCCATTTTTCCCTAAATTCGAAATTAAAATGAAGAAAAAATGAAAAAGATAAGTAGAAAATGGAGGAAAACCCTTTTCTTTTCTTTGTTTTCTGAGATGAAGTAAGGCACAGTAGCAGTATGAGGAACCCAAGGACCAAAGAGGCTTAATTTATATAGCCAAACTCAAATAATAACTAAAGCAAAAATTAGACCTAAGTGGTAATGCTTCGGCTCGGATTATAGCTGGTCATGGACATCTGGTCAAGTCCCAAGGCTGGTTCGAAATATGGAAAGATATGAATAAAAATATAAGGTTTAAAAAGTAGATTTAAGTAAAATTTAAAGTACGTTTTTTATATGATTCGAGTCTTGTACAAAATTATTTTGATCTCAATTCAACTCCACCTGAAATATATTATGTTATGAAAATATATATTAATTATATAAGTTAAGTAATAATTATACATATATATTATATTTATATTTATATTTATATCACTAATTTAATAATAGTTAAATCAATTACGTAGAGCCTAAAAAAAATACCCAACTAAATAACCCAACCCAAAATATATAATTTAAAAATTTATATTTAATACAATAAAACATTTATTATATTTATGGTAGTGTTTTTTAATGTAAATATGTTTTAATGTATTTTTAATTTGTTAGAAAACTTTTATTTTACCCTTTTTTTAGTGCATTTAATGTATTATATTTTTTAAAAATATTTTAAAATAACAGCTAATTTAAAAAAAATTAAATATGTAAGAGGTTTAAGGTTTAGGGTTCTGGGGCGGGTTGGGCTTGAGTTTACCTTTATTAAATTGAGTCGGGCTTGAACAAAAAAGCAAACCCATATTTTAGGTCGGGTCTGGACTTAAAAAATTTGTCTAGATACGTTGCATGGACCTAACCCGACCTATGAACACCTCTAGTTTAGATCTATTTTAAAATGATTATAAATAGTTTAAGTAATAAAATTGAGATTTATTTTAAAACATGGGATTTATTTTAATTTTTTTGAAATTATAAATATATATAATTATTAGAGAAGTATATGTAAAATGAAGTTCGACAATTACTTACAATTTGTTTAAAATATATATTAATGTACATGAAAATAATTCTTTAACTAGTATGGTTGTTAGCTCACGCTTCGTGTTGCGTTAATTATTTATTTGTATCAAATTATCGAGTAAATTTAAAGGTTAAAATATGCTCTAATTCTCTATACACTTCGTACATTTGAAATTTAGTCTATCTACTTTTATAGTCCTCTACTTTTTCAAATTTAAATATTTAGGTCTAATTGTTACCATTGTTGAAATTCTTCTATTAAATTATCTGATGTAACATTTTGAAATTAAAAAAAACCACTTGACAGTCATGTAAAGATAACGTTGAAAATACTTATTAGAATTTTTCCCTTGAAAGCTCTCATCCGAATCATCATTATAGAAAAAATTTTCCTATTGGAATTATACTATCTAAAACAAATGGTGTTAGTATTTTGATTGAAATAGTTAACAATATAAACTATTTGGACTAGCTAATTACATTATGAAAGTAGACGTGTTAAATTATGTCAAAAATTAAAGTATATAGATTAAATCTCAAATTTCAGCATACCCTAGAGGCCAAAATTGAAATTTGACCATTATCTTATGATGTAATATAAGAACGATACAAACTTATAAAAAATAGGAAACCATATTTCAATCTCTATTCTCTAAGATTCAATATTCAAATTACATATTACCATATAATGTTTTAATCAAAAAGTTAATAATATTAACTATTTGGATTAATTAATAATATTATAAAAATATATACACAAAATGATATTAAAAATTAAAGTATATGGAATAAATCTCAAATTTAAATATATTAGAGAGACCAAATTAAAATTTAACCATTTTAGTTAATAATAATAATAATAATAAAAGAGAACATGGTTTGATGCGCCGTATGTAAGAAGAAAGACCTTCTTTTTATATATAGTTATTAATTATTTAGACTAATTAGTAACAATATAAAAATATAGGGATTGATTTATATTAAAAATTAAAATATAAAGATCAAATATCAAATTTAAACATATTAAACAGACCAAAACTAAAATTTAACCATTTTAATTAAATGAGAAAAAAAAGAAAGGAAAAATTATAACCTAAAAAATAGAGACCATAACTATAATTTAACTATTCTTAACATAATATAAAAAAATCATGAATGATTGGTCACGTGTCAAACCAGGAAGGTCCTTCTATATATAGGTATCTAATATATATATATTATAGCATAGTTTTTAACATGAAAAATTTCAATTTTAAACCACTTCTCTGATTGAAAAGTGGCATATTGGTGATTTGACACATAAGCTCAACGGACCCACATAATTTTCACCATTTTTTTCTTCAATTTTTTTTATAGAATTAAATACAAAAGAGGCAATTACATAAAGGTTTCCATTTTGTTTAAACCAAACATAAACATATTGAAATTTTTGAGCATAATTAAAATTCAAAACCGAAGGTTACATTGAAATTTATAGGATTTCGTAACATTTTAACATATTAAAAAAATAAAATAAAAAGTAAATTATAAAAATAGTCGCTTTTATTTATTTTAGATTATATTTTTGTTATTTATGTTTGAAATGTTACATTTTAATAATATACGTTATTGTTTTGTTATGAAGTAGTCACTTTGTCGTTAAGCTCCATTACCTCCCTAACGGTAGTCCTACGTGACAGTCCAAATGAGTTTTAAATGTCAACTTGGATGTCCAGTTGGGATGAAAATATATTTTTAATTTTTTTATGAAAATAGAATACAAAAGTTTACCCTAAAACCCATATCATCTCTTGTTTGAAAAGAAACAGAGTTGGGTTTTAAAAAATTACCATAAAAAAAGAGAAGAGAAGAACAGAACGACAGAAAAAAAGAAGAATAAGAAGAAGAAGTTGCAAGTAATCCTTGATTAAGGTTTTTCTTCGAGGGTTAAAATAGATCAATCTGCATCTGGTAACGAGTGCAAGAACAACTTTTGTATTGATAATTTGATAGCTCCTAGAAATTCATTGAAGCTTAGCTTAGAGAAATCGAGAACCTTAAAATTTGCTCTTGAAAAGGCTGGACCTAGGTTAGAGGAGATCAACCAAAGATTGCCTTCCTTAGAAGCTGATGTCTGTCCAATTCGTGCCGGCAAGGGTGCACTTGTTGCTATCAGGGGGGCATATTAATATTTTACATGTTTATAAAACAAGGATTATAAAATATTGACTCATTTATATTTAACAATAAGCGTGGTGCAGTGCTGAAATATATGATTTTGGTTACAATTTTTAACATATTTTTTTTTGTGAAATAACATATTATTTTTCAAACATTACAAAGTTCAAATATATTTCAAAATAATAAATATAATAAATTAATACATCGCAGGAGATAAACAATTATCATAGAATTTGAGTGCAAACGTGAAAATTTCGATATACTGGTAATTTTTTATCACTCTTTTAGGCATTTTAATAAATTAATAACATATATTTTAAGTAACATGTGGTTAAAGAAATGCATACCCATTAAATTGCATTTAATGTCTGTACAATATAAATTAGTTAATGCTATTATATGATTTTTATATATAACATTTTCATATTATTATAAATTGATTTAAAAATATATATATGCAACAAAATTTGTATTTATACTACAATTTCTTTCTTTTTTGATAATTTCGTTGTAAACAAGTAACTTTTATAAACTTTTATTATTTAAAATTTCTAACTAAATTATTAAATTATCTTTTGAATCAATTCAATACCATATAAAAATAATTTTTATAATAGTAATTTATTCGTCTTTTACATGTTTTACGCATAATCCAATCATAATATATTTAATTAAGAAGGCATATATTACGCAACTAATTAAAAAAAGAGAACACTTTTGTTTGACCCTCAACATTTAAAAAATATATTAATTTTATAATTCATATTTCCATAAATTCCGTTTCATTAAATTACATTTTAGCCAATAATTAAAATATAACTTGGTGTAATAAAACGTGGATCTATAACTTATAATATTCAAAAAATAATTTTAACTTTTATTTTGAGTCTTTTGTGTTCAATATACATGATTTAAAGATGGTTATTTTACTTCTATTGTAAATTCATCACATTCTACTTTGTTTTATTGATAATGCAAGACTAAGGTCAAATATGAAAAAACAACAATTGCATGGAAAAATTATATTAATATTGTGTGTTTGTCGCGGTAATGGAATAGCTTTTTAAAATTCATACTACAAATTGGATGTTATAAATACAACCAAATTGAGCTTGAATATCGGAGACACAAAAGCTCTACTCAATTTCTATCGTAAAGAACATGTACAATGTTCATACAAGTGTATAATACGAGACTAGACGTAACTTATATCTTATGAAAGAGATTAAAATGTCGTAATCTAACAATTATGTCACATTAAGTTCTTATGTTTTATGACTTTGTCATACAATAATAGTCACCGGCCCAAGACCTAGATAAGCTTCGGGTCGCTGACCCGTGACCTGGCCAGACCCCACCATATGGATGCACACGAGACGTACAATGAGAGGACAGTTGGGGAGCTTGTGGTATCGGCTTGTAGGAGTTGAATGGAGTATCCAAGGAGTTCGCATAAAAGGGATCGCAAACTCCAACATGGGACTTGGAACGATACACATGTCCAACATTCCCTACTCAAAGTGTTAGTCCTATGAATAGTCCGGTTAAGTCATGAACAGTAGAGTCAAACCATGAACAGTGATAATATGTATAAATACCCGAATGTTTCCTTTAATGGGACACACGTAAAATTACTCAACAACTTATTGTCTGTTGTCTTTCAAATTAGCTTTCAATTGCATTAATGAATTTACTCAACAAACTTTTATCTTTAATTGTTTTCCATATCTTTATTTTTCTATCATATATATATAATTACATTGAAAAAATATTATTAATTTGTTAAATATTTTTTAATTCTTATTTTTTGACATTTAAAATTTTTAAATTGTGTTCAATTTTTTCATTAAATCTTATTCTAATAATGTTAAACTTAAATAGTAAGTCAATATTGAAAATGTAATGTAATGGCATTTATATAAAAGTTTAAATGTTGTATTAATTATTTTTATTAAAATAAGATTTAATATTTTATTAAAATAATATGAATTAATTTAAAATATTTAACTTAATTTATATAATTAATTATAATTAAGTAAATAAATACACATCATAAGTAGGAATTGGTAAATAACCTTTGCAATGAATAATATTAAATATATTTTTAAATAAATATTATTTTAAATAATATTGTAATTAATTAAATTTTATTTTAAAAATATTAATTTTTTTTCTTAATTGATATCTATGATAATACAAATTATCATAATTTTAAAATTAAACATTTATTTTATTTTTTATTTTCTCAATCATGATATTATTGAAAATGTTACAAATTTTATAAAAAAAAGTTAGCTAATAAATATAAAATATAAAAATTAATATATACAACTTAACCTGTGCATTACACGAGATTAAAAAACTAGTATAGATATACAGCCAGTATACAGTCCAATATAAATCAATTTTATATATTAAAAAATTATTATTTGATAAAAAAAATCGAGAATCAAGACAGAAAACCGATCTTTAAATCCATTAATAAGATTTTAAATATTTTTTTAAAATTTAATTATTGTTGAATTGATAATCGAATTGGTTGAACAAAAACCAATAATTCAATTATTAAAACATTAAATTCACTAAATATTATTAAAACAACATGCTTAACATTTAGCATTTAACTATGAACATGAACTAAAGAAAAACCCTAAAAAAAGTTCTCTTTTTTTTCGCCAAGCCATTTGCTTATTATCTTTTGTTTTGCTTAGAGGCGGTGTCAGCCTCCGGGCTGGCTATCACTCGCCTTTTTCTCTCCCATAAACCCTTTCTTTCTTTCTTTCTTCTTCTTAGTACTACACACGCCTTCTCTCTTTTCAATTTGCATATCTATTTTGTGGATATCTTTATTGTCTTCACAAGTTGTGATGGACAAATGACGACGCTTGTTGTTCACTAAAACTCCATCGGCCACCAGTAGTTTTTCTTGGAAAGTGGGTGGCTCTTCGTCAAATTCTTAATTTGTTTCTGGTTTGAGAGTATTTCAAAATAATAAATGATTTCACATGTCGATTTGGACCCGTGTTGTCTTAAGTTTTATATTTTTTTATTTATTTTTTCTTTGTTTAATAAGTCTTCAGTTTTAGAAGTTTTTGTCTGCTTTTGTAACACGTTTTTAGTCTTGCTTATGCATGTAATTTTAGTTTTACAAGTGATTTTAGGGATGATTCGTTGTCGTCCTCTCTAGTTTGGTGAATGCTCGATTCTTTTGTCGATTTTGGGTCACCGCTTTGGACCATCTAGGTTTGATCTCATTATCGTATTAAGTGCTTGCAATCACTCCAGATATGTCGTGCTTGAGTTGTGACAAAGCCATTTGTCAACGTGTCATAATATTCTATTGATGTTGAGGCTAAAGCCTTTGTTGTGTTGATAGAGCTTGTCCTTCACCATCTACGATGAAATTTTATTATTTTCTCTCTCTCTGAATTGTATGGTTCCATTCATTGAATGAATTAATGAATTTACCTTTAAAAAAAACTATGAACATGAATGGCCTTTCTATTGCTATTTCTAAATTGCTATATCATTACAACATTGTTATGTGGGTTACGTTCAACTTCTCAGATCAGTGATCATTATAAAAGACATTAACTTTTTGTGAGAGTATGATGGATGTTTTTCTTCGTTAATTATTGTGATTTAATTTTTTTAAATACTTACACTTAAAAAAACTTCAAAAAAATAAAATTTATCTCTATAAATTTTAGCTAATCTAAATGTAACCTTTGTAATCTGGTCTAGATGTTAAGCCTGAATTCGGGAGATTACATCGGCCACTGAAATGGCCTAGTACTTTTGAAGTTTTACAAAACAATCAAATTTAACCATTCGTTACACAAATTTTTGAAGAAAACTTAGTTAATTTTTTATTTAACTTAGTTAATTTTTGATTTATTCGTTACATAAACTTTATTTAAATTCTAGCAGAGGAAAAAGTGATATCTAATTTAGTTTTAATAAAAATAGGAGTTCATACATAATTAATTTATATCCATATGTAGATATCCTAAAATCAAATTAAATGTCATTTGTGCTATATAAAAAAACCCAAATGCCAAGTCCCATGCCACAGTTCAATAATAAAATAGTACAGTCTCTGAATCACTGAAAATGTAGATTATAAACCTAAAATACTTTAATTAAATAATGAATAAAAAATGTTTTGAGCCAAGACCCTTCGAATGCCCTGTCCGCGTCCTAACCTAGTGGTTATTTGTAGAGACGGAAATAAAAAAGGGAGTGAACTATGAAGCTTAGTGTGAGTTCCATCACAAGAAAACAAATAGTTGATAAAACATACTAAATAACAAAACATAGAGTGAGCACCATAATTATCAATTCAGTGTTCATTGTTTTTGTATGCACGTATTTGTGTATGACAATGCAATTTCAATATATCAAAATAAAGGTCTTACCCAACTCCGCTACACACCACAGTGAGAGTTCCCTTGAACTCCAAACACCTATACACAGGGTTGTGGTTTAACCATTAATGGTTTGTAGATAATCTGCCAATGACTGTGGATAGAAAACAAAATCCCGCAGATAGAATTTGCGTCTGGCTGTAGATGCACAAAAAAAATCTCGCAAATAAAATCTGTCTCTAGCTGTGAAAACATAGCAAATATCTTGCAAATAGAATCTGCCTCTAGCTGTGGATACACAACAAATTTGTAGATAAACTGCCAATCTTCCTCCGTACATATCTTTCCATCCTATGCAATGCAATGTGACATGCTTATAGCAGATCAATTCGGTAGCAATTAATATGCTTATAACAAATCAATAAGATAACAATTAATATGTTTATAACAGTTCAATATGGTTGCAATTAATATGCTTATCATAAATCAATTCAGTAGCAAGAGACATGTTTTATCATGCGTTTGGTTTAACGGTAACATATGGCATGTTGATCATACAATCCTTAATACAGATGCAACATGCATATATTATTCACATATCATGCATATGCAATAATACTTCATACATTCTAATCATGAATTCCATTACTCATATTATCAGGGGTTTAATTGAGAGAAGTAAAACTTCAAAAATAGTTCGGGGGCTATTCAAGGAATAAACTGAACAAATCATAATGTTATGGGCAGAACTATAAAACAAGGGTCACATGGCCGTGTAACAGACCCTGGCTATATGGAAAATGTAAAAATTAACCTACAGGGGAGACATGACCGTGTGGAGGGTTCCTGGTCATGTGAGATTCGAACTAGCCTAGGGTTTCCAAGGCACATGGCTGTGTGAGGGGCTGTATGGTCCATCCTTGTGGTCCACATGCCCGTGCAGGAGACTATATGACTCTATTCCTAAACACGGTTTACCCTGATTCATTTGTAAAAGAAAACATACTTTTCTTCGAAGGCCCGAACGATGTCCCCTCATGATTAAATTTGATCTGATGCACTTAAAATTGGTCTTTCAAATGATATTTATACACGAGTTAACATTGAGTATCAAGAGTCAGTCAAGATTAATAGAAGATTTTGGCAAGAATCACAATAGTTAGTAATCAAATTAAAATATTACTGTGGATCAGTGTTATTGTGGAATTTACGAGTTTTACAAATTGAAATGAATGTACTTACCGAACCTTTGAAGAAAAGAAATAGATGTTATCAATGGCGAAATTGACAACTGGTAGGAAATATGATTTGTACAGAATTGATTTTAATTAGAAAGGCAAAAATAATTCCAGCAATGGAAAAAATATTATGCAAATAAGAAGATGAAAAAGAAAAGGGCGAAGAAATAGGGAAAAGAAAGTACAATTCTGTTTGGTTTAGAAAAGAAAATAAGACTTTAATGTAATTAGGAAAAGGGCTAAATAGCTAGGGTTTTCAAACTTTAGGGTGTTGCATGGTAATTTACCTTGCTACAGAAAATAAAAGAGAATAGAGGAGGATTTGGGCAGCTTGAACTAGGGTATGCAATGAGGGAGAAGTAAACATATAACCATTAGGCTTAGGCCTATTTTTTTTTTAGTTTCTACTCCTAACAATATATATTTTAGTGTGGTTTTTATCCTAATTTGTTGAAACTAAAAAGAAAATAAATAGGAGATGAGTGACTTGAACCTAAGACCTCTAGGAAGTACACTAACTACTTAACCAACAAGTCTAATTCATTTCTTGGTTAACTATTTCAATTAAACCCTATATTTTAGGGTGTGACAACTCTTCCCTCTTAAAGAAATTTCGTCCTCGAAATTTACCTGGTTCGAACAGACAAGGATATTGTAACACCCCTAACCCGTATCAAACACCATAATAGGGTTATAGAGCATTACTGGAGTTTACAAATTAATTACAGACATTTCATTTCATCAAGCATTCATATTTATAACCAATCAAAATCAAAACATTAATGAGCTAACATTGGCCAATTTAACTTATACATGCTATTATAAACAGAATCAAGTCATCCAAAATTACCGATAGAACCAATGGATAGAGTGTGATATATCTCCAACAAGCTTCCAACCCAATCGAGCTTCCGATAATCATTTCAATGCATCTAATACTTATACATATTACCAATAATAATTCAATTCCAATAATAAAACACATAATTATATAATATTCATCACCAAATAACATTCACTTTAATTAAAATTATACAGAATATAGTTCATACGAACTTACCAAGCTAAATTGTAGAAATACCAAAATTCAAGGATATTTTGATAATTTTCTATTTTCCTCGAATTTCCACCCAATCTTGATATAAATTAATATTTCATTCAATTTATTAATTTAAATAATAAAACAATTCATTTCATTCAATTTGGTCACTTTTTGATGTTTTACAAAATTACCCTTAAAATTTTACTTTTATTCAATTTAGTCCCTGAACCTAAAACATGCAAATTAGCCATTTTTAATGAAAACTCGTGCTAGTTGAATAATCATATATTTTCCTCCTCCTCTCCATTCTACATCCTTAATGCATATAAATGCTTATATGTAACATTATCTATAATTTCACTATTTATTTATATGTTCATTCAAAGCTGTCCACTTGAGTCATAGTTACTAAATTATTTATATCTTGAGCTACGGAACTCCGAATTAAGATCCTATATATTTATATGAAACTAGACTCACATATCTTCTTACCATAAAATTTTCAAAATTTATGGTTTAGCCAATAAGTGCAGTTTATTCTTTAAAGTCACCCCTGTTCTACTGTCTAACAGTTTCAACCCTTCTTCACTAAAAAATAATTATATCATCGTACATGATTCAGATGATGTTACCGTTTGTTTATATTGAAAATATAATCATTAAGAATTTAAACATATAAATTTAAGCCATTAATTATTTTTCTAAAATTTTTTATGATTTTCCAAAGTCAGAACAAGGGAACCCGAAATCATTCTGACCTTGTCTCACAAAATTTATTATATATCATGATTTACAACTCTATTGCTTATATCGTTTCTTCTATGAGAAACTAGACTCATTAAGATTTAATTTCGTATTTTATTTATCTTCTAATTTGATTCCCACAATTTTTGGTGATTTTTTCAAAGTTAGACTACTGTTGCTGTCCAAAACTGTTTTAATGCAAGACGTTGATTACTAAGTTTAAAACTCCCTTATTCCTTTTCTCTATAATATTTCCCACCACTTTCTTTTATTTCCCTTCACTAATATATCAAGAACATAAGACCTTATTTAAGAAAACTCTACTATAACATCATTTCCATGCTTTTTCAATAATATCAAACTTAAAAATATATTGAAATCTTGATGTTCTTATCTTGTCCTATTAGTTTCAACCTTTAACTTGATTTTCTCTATCCTCTAGCTTCTCTTTCTTGAATCTAACTTGATGTTCTAGCTCCCCATAGTCTCCTTGTTATCTTTCTCTCTTGATGGATATGGAAATTCTTTTGATTTCTAAGTGAAAATGGTGAGTATTTAGTAAAGGACCAAATTGTAAAGAAAAGAAAGTATTTTTCTTTCTTTTCTCTTCATACGTTGGATGCATGGGAAGAAGACGACGATTCATCTTTCCTTCCATATATATACTAAATAGAATAATAATAAAACAATAAAATATTATTTAAAAATTAAATTAAAATATTAATAAACTAATATTTATTTAATTAATTAATTTAAAATATCTCCAACATCATCATCATCTTCTAGATTTATCTTTCTTCTAATTGACCATTTTTCCCTTTATGATCTTTTAAAATTTCATCCTTGAGTCATCACTTAATTTGGTAAAATTACGATTTAGTCCCTCATAATTCTTCACCTATTCAATTTGGTCCCAATTCATCCATTTTCCTTAGTTTCTAGATTATTCCGCCCTTAAAATATTTTCACTATTGGCCCTTCAAATTTTTCATATTTACACTTTACCCCCTCAAATTTTGAGTATTTACTCTTGGTCAACAAAACTTTTCTCACTTTTACGATTTAATCCTTTCTTGAATTAATATATCATAACATACTTCCCAATGTTGCCATAACTCAAAATTTCCCTTTTTGTCACTTTATTTCCTTATTTTACTATATCAAGGATACATACTTTCTTACTATAGTAATTTTCGGGGTATTACAGATATTGTTGACGGAACATCTCTTCCGGTTCCCATGTGGCCTCCTTCATGCCATGGTTTCGCCATAGAACTTTTACAAGAAGGATTCGTTTCCTTTTAAGAACCTGTACCTCGTGATCTAAAATTTGTACAGGTTCTTCCTCAAAGGATAAATCCAATCTTACTTCAATCTCTTCTATTGGGATGATATGGGAATGATTGGATTGGTATCGTCTCAACATGGAGACATGGAAGACATCATGAATTCGGTCTAGCTTTGGAGGTAATTCTAATTGATATGCCACTGGATCAACTCTCTTAAGGATTTTATAAGGTCCGATGAACTTAGGACTTACCTTGCCCTTTCGTCTGAACCTCAAAACTTTTTGCCATGGGGATACTTTCAAGAACACTTGATCTCCGACATTGTATTCAATGTCTTTTCTCTTTAAGTCCACATACAACTTCTACCTATTTGAAGCCATTTTCAGTCTATCCTAAGTTAATCTTATCTTCCCTTTAGGCTTTTTGTCACAACCCGAAATCGAGGCCAAAAGTTTTTGGCCTTGCAGAGTAAGGTTCGCTAGTGTTCCAGTGAATTGGGATCGCAAAAAATGGAGCAAACTGGGTGTTCGCCAAGTTTCAGGCAAACTAGGTGCTTGCCAATGAAGTTTCAGCAAGGGTGTTTGCTGAGCACCAGTGTACAACAAATGAAGTGGTAAGGGGATCGCTAGTTTCATTGTGAGGAAGGTTTCCTAATGTGTTGGTGAGTTAAGGGTTCGTCAGTCTGTATTCTCCAAGTAAGTTACGAACTATGTTCGCCAGTCAAAGTGCGAATTAGGTTTGCCGGTCAAAGATACAATCAGACTCCAATTAGGAAAAAGTTAATTAGTGTATCTAAGACTCTTAGGTCTATAAATAAGACCCTTGATTCAGTAAAAATCTTCACTAAATATTCTATCGTCAAGTTTCTGTTCTGAAATTCTATTCATAGCAATTCGGTTAAGTTCTTGTCTTGCTAGGGTTGATTGTCCTTAGATATAGGTTTGCATGTATGTGTGAATTCTGAATGTTCAATTAGTAATATATTTGTTTGTTGCAAACCAACCAAACCTTTTTCTAGCAAGGATAAAGGCAAAGCTAAAATCGTTTAAGTTCCTCATTTTTTTTAAGTGATCAAGTTCCGTTATGAGTATGTTCCTTACTAAGTTTTCAAAAGTGTGAGTGGTCTAAGATTATTTCGATTATGTTCGGGATATGATAATCCGTTATGACATTTCTAAAAAGAAATCTGTTTAAAAAAAAGTTTTAAAAGTAAGATTTTTGGAAGACCACTGATACTTTGTTTTTGGAGCTACGAAAATCTATTTTCAAAAAACAATTTTGGATTTTTTAAAGCACAGATTTATGCATGCTCTCTGTTAAGTTCGCTTTATGTGATCTCTCTGTTTGGCTCTGTTTTATGCGAGCTCTTTGCTAAGTCCACTTTGTACGATCTCTCTATTTGGCTCTGCTTTGTGTGAGCTCTCTATTTAGCTTTGCCTAATTGCAAGTTTTCTATTTATCTTTGCCTTTTTTGCAAGCTTTCTATTTAGTGAGCTCTTTAGTGAGCCTTCCGAATGGTATACCAATACTGTGTGTACTCACCCATGTTAAGTCTTACTCTGTGTGTTCCTTTGAGAGCATGAGCTTTTGTGAGCCTCACTCTGTGTGCTCCTTGAGAGCATGGGCTTTTGTGAGACTTGTGATGTGTCTCATTCTACGTGCTTATTGCGAGCTAAGTTGGATTTAACTTATTCAACGAGACATGTTTTCTGTTTGGCGAACCAATCATGTGACTAAGGCCGACTCTGTTCGTGATTTTTGTTATGTGTGAGTTGGTCTTGCAACTCTATTATAAACTAAGATTCAGATTTGTTTTTGAAAAGAAATATGGTCTCGTAAGATTTTAATGCAATCCCCCTTTTTAAAAAAAATTCAAAAGGAATGATTTGTAAGCATTGTTTTGCTAAAATATGTTTTTCAAATGTGAACTGGGTTTCGCATCCTCACCTGCGAACCCAGTACGCAAACCATTTTTCAACTAAGTTTTTTTTTTATATTGTTTTCAAATACTATTTCTAATCATAACCTAATGGTTTCTAATTATTCATTGAGTTCTCCCTGAACTCACCCACTCCTCATTTACTTCTTAGGTAAGTAGATTGTGGATGGCATAGGTGAGGTCGATGATTTGGCAAGGCACCTGACTGATACGGGTGAACCCTAAAAATGGGCGATGGGTTTATGCTATGTTGTTTTGAACGATAGTTACAATGTTAAATTGATTATCAAATAATTTTCTTAAGTATAAAAGTACACTCTGCTCTGTTGTTAAGTTATTTTATTTCTACGAACCATGTTATGGATTTTGCCTTCTGTTTTATAATTAATAAATTGATGATATTCATCCATTTTGTTTTTTTGTCCAGCGATCCCTATATGTTGCTTAAATTAATTGTGTGTCCTTGTAGTGTTGCATTATTTACATGCGAAACATTGGTTATTACATGTTATATTTACTTGCGTACCCCTATTATGTTAGTTTTGTTACATGCCTACCCTTACATGTGTGCAAACCCATATTTTTATGCGAACCCTACTTAAATGTGATAATATTTTGCATACATGTTTATTTTGTTTGCGAAGTCTATTCCTTGGTGAAACTAGGGTGTATAAGCCTTTAAAGAGTTTAGCGAGCCATAGTGCTTTTTTAAGTTTGGTTTCTCTGCATGCGAACTGTTGTGTCTTGCAAACACATGTTTTCGTGTGACCTCATGTTTTTATGCGAGCCTATAATAATATGTGAGATTATGTTTCTTCGCTAATTTATGACCCCTTATGTTGTTAAGGTATATGAGCTACGTTTGAAAGTTATACGAAGTGCTTAAGTGTGTTGCGAACCTATAAATATCTTGAAGGGTTTGAAATTTATGTTTCGCATGGTTATGAACTCTAATGTATTTTGCATGCAAACCATTGTGTTTTATGTATGTGTGTTTTCCGTTGCTTTGTTGAATATGTTGCTTTGTTGAAGATTAACACTATGCTCGTGTGTTATGTATAAGTGGTGTGCTGAAGGTTAGGTTGGGAGTTAACAGAGAGTCACTTTGGTGGCTAATGTGGCACGCCGAATTCAGGCCGAATCTTTTTGGTTGGGTTTGAGGTGTTACACTCCTGTACCACTTCTGGACCCAAAATTTTCCTTTCACCTAGTTTGGTCCAACATAGTGGTGTTCAGCACTTGTGACCATATAAGACTTCATAAGGTGCCATTTTTAAACTTGATTGGATGCTATTGTTATAGGCAAATTCTGCTAGAGGCAAATGTTCCTCCCAACTACTTTGGAATTCGATGATGCAACCTCTTAGCATATCTTCCAATATTTGAATGACTTATTTAGGTTGTTCGTCAGTTTGTGAATGAAAGGCAGTACTGAAATCCAAACGAGTACCAGTGCCTTGTGAAACTTTTTCTAGAATCGAGATGTAAAATGGGATCTAGATCTGAAATAATTGATATGGGAACCCCATGCAACCTTAGAATCTTTGAAATATATAACTTAGCCAACTTTTGCAAAGAATAATCCGTGCGGACAGGTAAGAAATATGATGACTTAGTTAATCGGTTTACTATCACCCAAATTGAATCTTTCTTGGCGGGTGTTAAGGGTAACCCACTAACAAAGTCCATCGTTATTCGCTCCCACTTCCATTAAGGTAGTTTGATTGGTTGTAATAATCCAAAAAGGAATTGATGTTTAGCTTTCACTCTTTGACACGTTAGACATTTAATTACAAATTTTGTCACGTGCCGTTTCAGTCCAGGCCACGAGTACAGTTTATTTACATCTTGATACATCTTATTTCCTCTGGGATGCATGGCATAAGGGTTAGCATGCGCTTCCTGAAGTATGATATATTTTAGTTTATTGTCTTTTGGCACATAATACCTCCCTCTGAAATACAAAATACCATCACCATTGTACTCGAAATATTCTGTTTTGTCGTCGTCCACTTATTTAATTCGTGGCAACAAGGACACATCTAAGGATTATTTAGCATTGATCTCATTGGCTAAGGTGGGTTTCACTTGTAGTTTAGCTAGTAAGCTTCCATTATCCACTAAACTTAGCCTAGCAAACATTGCTCATAAATCAGTCATTTGTTTCTTAATTAGAGCGTCTGCCACTATATTGACATTTCTGGGGTGGTATTCAATTACAAAATTGTAATCCTTTAACAGTTCTATCCACCTCCGTTGCCTCAGGTTCAATTCTTTTTGGGTGAGAAGGTACTTAAGACTCTTATGATTTGTATAGATATAACACTTCTCACCATACAAGTAGTGCCTCCAAATTTTCAGTGCAAATACCATTGCTGCCAACTTTAAGTCATGGGTCAGGTAGTTGCACTCATGTTGTTTCAACTACCTTAATGCATAGGCAACTACTTTTCCCCTTTGCGTCAACACACATCCAAGGCCAATGCAGGATGCATCGCTATACTACACATACTCTTTTATCGGTTCAGGTTGAATTAACATGGGAGCTTGGGTTAACACAACCTTTAGCTTATCAAAGCTTGCTAATTGATCATCCTTCCACTTAAACCAAACATTCTTCTTTAACAACTTAGTTAGTGGTGCGGCTATCAAGGAGAACCCTTCAACGAACATACGGTAGTACCCAACTAAACCAAAGAAACTTCAAATTTTGGAAACATTTTTGGGTTGTTTCCATTCTAGGATGGCCTATATCTTTTTTAGATTTACTTGGATACCCTTTACGGATACCACATGTCCTAGAAACATAACCTCATTAAGCTAGAATACTCGATCATTTACCTAGTTTGGCATATAATTTCTTTTCTTAGAAAATTTGGAATATTTTCCTAAGGTGTTTGTCATGGTTGATTTCAGTTTTAGAATAAACTAAGATGTTGTTGATGTACGCAACGACGAACTAATCAAGGAAGGGTAGGAACAATCGGTTCATTAAGTCTATGAAGGCAGTCGAAGCATTGGTTAAATCGAAAGGCATTACAAGGAATTCATAGTGGCCATATCGGGTCCTAAATGTGGTTTTGGGCACATCTGACTCCTTTACTTTTAGTTGATAGTACCCCGACCTTAAATCTATCTTGGAAAACACTATTGCACCTTGAAATTGATCAAATAGGCCGTCTATCCTAAGGAGAAGATATTTGTTCTTATTGGTCAGTTTATTAAACTGTTAATAATCTATTTACGATTGATTTGGAAAAGAAAGCAAGGCTTCAAATGTAATTAGGAAAATGGCTAAATAACTGGGGTTTTAAAACTTTAGGGGGTTGCATGTTAATTTACCCTTACTACCAAAAATAAAAGGGAATAGAGGGGAATTTGGGCTATTCAAACTCAGATATACAAGGGGGGAGAAGCAAGCGTTTAACTATTAGGCCTAGGCCTATTTCTTATTTAGTTTCTACTCCTAACAATATATATATTTTAGTGTGGTTTTTACACTAATTTGCTAAAATTAAAAAGAGAAAAATATAAGAGAGAAGTGGCTTAAACCTAAGACATCGAGGAAGTGCACTAACTACTTAACCGTCAAGCCTAATTCATTTCTTAATTAATTATTTCAATTAACCCTCAAGATTTTAGGGCTTCACACTAAACCAATTGACTTAATATTAATTGGTTGAATAGGTTAATCATCTTATATTTAAATTATATATTATAAACTATTTATTAATTTAATTCACTGATAATTTATGAATTTAAACATTATTAATGTCTTAAATTCAAACCCAATGTATATCGGTTCTAAAAGTAGGTCATATTCATAGCTTAATTATGTTATTATTTATTTTAATTTTGTATTTAATGAATATTTTTGTGAATTATTTTTAACTAATGGTAAAAAGACATTGGATAATAAAACCGAGTAAAAGTATTTTTAAATTGTAGTTCTTATTTTATTATGACATCTCGTAAGTGAGGTTCAAAGAGAGTTACAATTATTGACAAACAATATAACATTGACAGAGATGTTCATTAGCAGACAAATCTTTACAAGAACACCTTTGCGCCATTGCGGAAGCTCCATACTTTGCATTAATGGCTTCAAAACATTCGAAAGCTCCATTGGGACCACATGATCCTGATATTTGCATTGTTGTTGGGCAAAACTTGGGATCCCCTACAAAGCATATTCCACTAAATTTCATCAACAAAATCACAAAACAATTAAATTTTATCATCCATTTTTTTCTCAGCCAAAGTAATATTTTATTAAAATCCCAAAAGATAACTAACAGAAGGGTTAGTGAAACAAAAGGCAAACAAAATCCAACACCTAAAAACATCAACAACATAACGACAATAAGCACAAACACAAACACTCTAAAAAAGAACAATTTCTTTGTTTTGGTTTTATTTATGTTGATCAATTCATTTCTAAAATATTGAATATAAATATACTCATCTTTTTATTCTAGTATGTGGAATCATTAATTAATCTCATTATTTTTTTAATTGTAGAATAATAAAATACCTTCGGATGGAGAAAGTAAAGCTAACAAAAGAAGAGTACAAAGAATGGGGATGGCAATAGACTTCTTCATGATTTTTTTTGTTTAATTTTGTGTTTTCCTAAGTATTTGATTGTGTGAATGCTTCTAAGAAATTATTATCAAATTTATAGTTGCTTTGGAAATAATATTTCTCTATATTCGGTAAGGTAAGATTTTAGAAAATTTCAGTATTAATTATTTTACCATATATATTTAGTGTTTATTTGGAAATATTTTTTAAAGATTTTTATAGTTATTATTTTCGTTTATTTGGTAAGGTGAGGTTTTAAAAAATATAAGTATTAATTATTTCACTATATATATTTGAGTGTTTATTTGGAAAATTTAATCAAGATATTTATTGTTATTTGTTTCTTATTTTATTTGATTTTAGGATTTAGGACTAATTTTTTCATTAATTTTGATTAGGTTATATGGGCTTTCTTATTATTTATGTTTTTTTTAATATTTTGTTCATCTTATATATTATTGGACTAATTTGTGATTGCATTTTTCTTTGTTATAGATTTGAGGAAGAATGGAAAATGGGAAGCATGGTTGGTTTATGAAAAATACAAAAATTTCTATTTTAGTAATGCAAACATATTTGATACCTTTTTTATACTCAGAATATGAGATATAAAATAATATATTAATATGGATCTAAACCAAGATAATAGATTTATATTTGAGAGCTATTTAAAAAGAAGGTAATAATAAAAATTTCATATTTATCATTTGAGGCGAGTATTTGGTACACTGTTTAGTTTATGAAAATAAAACAATTTCTTTTTCAATAATGAAAACATATTTGGTACCTTTTTTATAATGAAAGTATGAGAAATAAAATAAAAAATTCTTATATTATTATGAATCTTGTAACCTTCCTCACCTGACCTAGACGTTACGATCGAATTCGAAAATTTACATCAAAAGATTATATTGGCCATCGAAATGGCCTAGTAAAAACTATTAGAGTTTACAAAACAATCTTTTTAAAACATTTGTTTACTCATGTAGAAAAACTTAGTGTGTATAAAAAAGGTAAAATTTCTTTCAAAAAACCGCTTGATTTTAATGATTACTTTGCAAAAATTGATTTCTAATTTTATATGTTTTTCAAATCTCATTTACATAATAGTGCAGCGGAAAAATGATATTCGACATAGTTTTAATTAAAATCTAATTTCATGTATCATAAGTTTATTATCCAAGTTTCAAAAATCTAAACAACTATAATGCCATGCATGCCAAAATAAACCCTAAATCTAAGTCTCATGTCACAATTCAAATAAAATAATACAGTTTCCAAATAACAAAAATTTCAATTAATAAGTATAAAATACATTTATTTAAAATCCATCCGAGCTGAGCCCTCCGAATGCCGAGTCCGCACCTTGACCTTGAGAATTATCTGTAAAGATGAAAATTAAAGGGGGTGAGCTTTAAGAAGCTCAATGTGACTCTCTGCACAAGAAAATCAATGTAAAACAATAGACAAAACATACGAACTAACAATTCTTAGAATAATCACAATCGTACAGCAATTCAGAGTATCAGTTTTTCATATTAACATATAAGTATAATATTTTAAAATTCACAGTTTTCCATGAACATGCTTATGAATAGCAATGCAATTTCAGTTTATCCGGAAGGATCCTTCCCAACTCTACTAAACACTACAGTAAGAGTTCCCAAGAACTCATCTATCCCTACACACCGTGTTGTGGATAAACCACCACTAATTTGCAGATAAACTGTCAGTAAAAATTGTGCGTAAACCACTAATATTTTCAGATAAAATGATTACAGATGAACCGCCACTAAGTTGTGGATGAACCACTAGTGTTTGCAGATTATTAAACTGTCACTATTTCATCCGTTCATATCATCTCACCCCATGTAATGCATTATGACATGCTTGTAACAGAACAATGCATAAATAGTAGACATGCTTAACATGTATTCACTTCAACAGTAGTAGTAGACATGCTTAACATGTACTTAGTAGGAAAAAAACAATAATAGCAGTAACGGTTTATCAAAATTACAGTGATAGTAGACATGTAATATTAATATATCATACAATATAACAGTAGTAATTCAATCATTAAATAACATATTCCCGAATAAAAATAACATCAGAGACTTAATTGAGTGAATAAAAACCCCAAAAATAATTCAAGGACTATATAAGGACTAAATTAAAAAATTCAAAAATTTTAGGGTAAAACTGTAAAATAGAGATCACACGGTTGTATGGCTTGACCATGTAACAGCTTGATGTCTTGTGGAAATTGATAATTTACTCTATAGGAAGGACAAGGTTGTGTGGCAGGCCGTGTAATAGATTGAGGTCGTATGGGAGATGAACTACCCTATGATTTTCAGGGGCACATGGTCATGCGGTCAACCCGTGTAGTCTACATGTCGATGTGACTTTAAGCCTACACACAAGAACCACCAATTCATGGAAAAGACCCACA
This sequence comes from Gossypium hirsutum, assembly GCF_007990345.1. Taxonomy (NCBI): domain Eukaryota; kingdom Viridiplantae; phylum Streptophyta; class Magnoliopsida; order Malvales; family Malvaceae; genus Gossypium; species Gossypium hirsutum. The sequence goes on from NC_053449.1 coordinate 8,309,122, forward strand.
CACCTTTCACCACGGGTTCAATTGACGTTCCTTACAATCAATTTTGGTCCGATTCGCCTAGACTCGTGTTTCAAATGACAACCATAAAAATATTCATATGTTAAATTCAACGGTAGGGATTTTGCAAAAATCTGAAAGAAATCAGTTAAATGGATATACGAGATCTATTCATTGAGACGAAGTGTACTTATCGATTCTTGGCAAAGGTAACGAGTGTTTATTGATGATGATTCTAAATACCAATAGAAATTAAACGAACAAAGAATGATTTGGTAGGGAAAGAAAAATAATTAACAGCCTAATGATGAAAAATACGGTTCAAAGATGAGGAAAAAGAAAAGAAAAAGAAGATGGAGAGAAATTTCTAATAGATTTTGAAAAGAGGCAAGATGTAGAATCTAATTAGGAAAGAATTGGTTAAATGCCTAGAGTTTGTAAACCCTAGGGGTGGCACATACAATTTACCCCAAGGCTTGCCGAATTCACAAAAATCAAAGGGGAATGAGGGGTTTGAACTTGTGACTTCTAAGAAAAGGCACTAACACTTAACCATTAAGCCTTAAGTTCATTTGTTGCTTAATTTAGACACGGAACTATACATATATTTTAGGGTGTCACAATTGGGCTATGAAAAATAATAAAAATATGAGAGGGAGGCAACTCGAACCTAAGGTCTCTAGGAAGGGGGATTAACTCTTAACCTTTAGGCAAATAACTTTCCTTTTTAAAAAATGTACAATGATAACCTAATAAATCGGGGCGTGACCACTCTCGGTTTCACAAACCCAATTCTACTAACTCGATATTTGGGATGCGGCAACTCTCCCTTTTAAAAATAAAATTCGTCCCTGAAATTTCCTTGCTGACAGGCCAGTAGCTTAGCCACAAAATCAGTTATCCCTTTTTTTAAACCAACCATCACACTTTCGCTACACAACTCTAATTTGAATGCAGTTCTAGGAAATACTTCTCCTTAAACCTCCAACGAGCTTCTCTTGAAAATCCTAGTCACTACCACAGGCTATCCCAAAGGACTAACTACAATAACTTCACAAACAATTTCCAAAAAGATACAAACAACTGTTATTCTTCCTGAGAGTTTGTCTACAACTTTCAGATATAACAGTAACTAAGCCAAGATCATCATCAGAGTCTCGTATTTAATTTCTTTAAATAATTTTATTTTTTAAAAGTTTGTGGCATGGTTTATCCTGAAATACCCTTTTTAAGGCATGCATACAGACTCATTCAAAATTCCACAATTCAGGTTTTGAAAATTTGACTCTAATACCACCAAATGTAACATCCCTCACCCGGCCTAGACGTTACGGTCGAATTCAGAAGATCACATTGGTCACCGAAATGACCTAGTAAAAACTATCAGAGTTTATAAAATAGTCTTTTTAAAACATTTGTTTACTCAAGTAGAAAAACTTATTGTGTTTCCAAAAGGTATAGTTTCTTTCAAAAAGCTGGTTGATTTTAATGATTACTTTGCAAAAGTTGTTTTCCAATTTCATATGTTTTTTAAATCTTATTTACATAATAATGTAATTGAAAAGTTATATTTGACATAGTTTTAATTAAAAACCAGATTTCATGTATCATAAATTTACTATCCAAGTTTCAAAAATCTAAACAACTATAACTCTATGCATGCCAAAATATACCCAAAACCTAAGTCCCATGTTAGAGTCCAAATAAAATAATACAATTTCCAAATAACAGAAATTTCAATTAATAATTCTAAAATACTTTTATTTAAAAATTATCCAAGCTAAGCCCTCCAAATGCCAAGTTCGCGCCTTAACCTTGAGGATTATCTGTAAAGATGGAAAATATAGGGGGTGAGCTTTAAGAAGCTCAGTGTGAGTCTTTTCACAAGAAAATCAGTGTAAAACAGTAGACATAGCATACGAACTAACAATTCTTAGAATAATCACAATTGTATAGCAATTCAGAGTATTGATTTTTAGGATCAACACATCAGTACAATATTTCAAAATTCACAGTTTTGCATGAACATGCTTATGAATGGCAATGCAATTTCAGTTTATCCGGAAGGATCCTACCCAACTCTGCTACACAATACAGTAAGAGTTCCCAATAACTCATCCATCCCTACATGCCGCGTTGTGGATAAACCACCACTAATTTGCAGATAAACTGTCAGTAAAAATTGTGCATAAACCACTAATATTTTTAGATAAAAAGATTACAGATGAACCGCCACTAAGTTGTGGATGAACCACTAGTGTTTGCAGATTATTAAACTGTCACTATTTCATCCGTTCATATCATCTTACCCCATGCAATGCATTATAACATGCTTGTAACAGAAAATTTTAGAAATAGTAGACATGCTTAACATGTATTCAGTTAAACAGTAGCAGTAGACATGCTTAATATGTACTCAATAGAGCAGAAGTAGTAATAGCAGTAACAGTTTATTAGAATTACTGTGACAATAGACATGTAACATTCACATATCATACAATATAATAATAACAATTCAGTCATTAAATCACAGATTCCCGAATAAACATAATATTAGAGACCGATTAGACATATATAATTAGGGTTCAAATGATCTATAATTATGTTCTAACTTTTCACCTATTAATTATAAACTCATTCAGTCACGAAGTCATTCCACTATAGTATCGTGATTGAGCTCTCCCTAATTAGATATCATTACAAAAGTTTTTCGATCAGTGCTCGTCCAATGACCTTGTGATAAGCATGTTACCCTTGTAGGATATACTTAATCGTTTTGGGATAAATTCGTTCTCCTAGGATATCTTATTTTATCTCATGGTAACCATTACATCTTCCATCATGAAAAGTCAATTACTATCAAATAGTAATTAAGTCATTAGTCACGAAGATAAATGATTCATGGCCACGTTTACTTTTCATCTATCATGTAACGCCAATGAAAGGATATCATTTACCTATTTCTTGGACTATGAATTCCACTATTGTGAATTACTCAACATATTACAAAAGTCGTATACCTAATGCACTAGCTTTTAGTTCCTTATCTATTTGAATTCAGGCTTTTACTTTCATCAATGTATACGAGTCATGCATACGAGTCCATCATCCATTTAGGATTAATGTATGCCACCCTATGAATGTCACAAGTGAATAAATGCATAAATGGATTTAGGATCTATTCTATTTAAGTCATGTCCGATGTACTGTCTGTCCAGTCAGTCACATCTATGTCTCTATCGTTTGGGAGTCATCCACTCTGATGCTCAAGAAAAATTATCTCTCCAATTGGACTTGATAAATGACAAATCGGTCTTTCATTCGATTTGCTCATTTTTGATTAGACTAAAAACATTTTTAAGGTCATCTGACGATCCGATCACTTAATAACGCTTAGTATTAGTTAAATATTAGATAACTAGTAAGCCAATATTTTCTTCCATTTTGCTTTGCATACAAAAACCATTGAGGACAATATAAAAAGGATATTAATGTAATTAATGGATATTATTATTAAATCAATTTGTTTGAAAAATACAAGTGTATATAGACGAAAATACAAGCAAAAAGTCATTTCAACCATTCATTTAATTTTTGTCATTTTTAGCTCTTGAACTTACATTTTTTGTTAAATTACTCAAAAATGGAGGGAAAAATGAACATTTGTTAACTTTGCTGGCAGTGCATACACTTAGGTTGCTATGCGGATGACATGTCAACATTTAATTAATTTTTTAAAATTTTAAAATATTAAATCTATAATTTTAATAATTTTTAATATTTAAAATAATTTTTTGATATTTTTAAATTTTAAAAAATTAATTAATGTTGATATGTCATCTATGTGGCAATCCACATGTATGCCACATCAGCAAAGTTAAAAAATAATAATATTTTCATCCATTATGAGACTAAAATGATTTATTTTATAAAGTTAGTCAAATTAGTCACTAAGCCAAATAAAAACTAATTACATTTTCATTTAACCAAATAAAGTTAGTCAAATTAGTCACTAAGCCAAATAAAAACTAATTACATTTTCATTACCATGGTGATCACAGGATTACCAAATCACAACTGGTTAGCTTCAACATAAATAAGATAAATTAAAAGAACCAAAAGCATGCTTCAATGCGATTAAATCACACACCAAATAAATTCAAGCTTTCAAAAATATGGTCAGCAAAATAATTTATTAGATTAACAGATCAAATGCATTCCTAATGGTCTAAATCATAAAACAAAAGAACAATGAACTTCGTAGTTACTTCTATGTGCACAATGGATTTCAAGAGCTTCGACGTCGAAGGAATCAAAGCGTGGTTCAATGCGGATCAAACAGTGCTCCAGATTATCGTTCTCTTTGGAGTCTACCACAGATCGATGCGGTACATCATCATTGCCATCACCATTTTCCTCATACTCGCCTTCGCTTGGAAACACCCATCGAAATTTTAACGAATCCGTGAAGGCTAACCTACTCTTCTATTGATCTCTCTTTATTTGCCCGAAGATGAGCCTCTACAACTACCAACACTGACCTCCTCCGCCATGAGATATATATATATATATATATATATAAGAGATCAAGACAATAGTACTATAAAGTTAAAAAAAAAAGAATATATTAAATATCTCTTCATTTTTCTTATTTAAATTTTAAAAATTGCACAATCTTTAGGTTTAAAATTTTTAAAAAAGAATATATTTTTATTATCTATTTTAATTTAATTTATTGTTACATGATTTTTAATATATTTATGTATATAATTTATTTTTTATGTTTAAAAACCCATAGTTATATAGACAGCATAATGTTTTAATCGAAAAGTAACTATATTTACTATTTGGACTAATTAATAACATTATAAAAATGTAGGGACAAATTTATATTAAAAATTAAAGTATAGAGAAAAACTCTTAAATTTAGACATATTAGAGAGGGCAAACCTAAAATTTAACCATTTTGGTAAAATGCAAAAAGAGGGAGAATTATAACCTAAAAATAGAGGGAGCAAAATTCCAATTTAACCATTGTTAACATAATGTAAATAAAAATGGATGAATGGAAGGACACGTGTTAAAGAAGGAACGTCCTTTTAGACCTTCCTTTTATACATAGGAATATAGATATATAGGCAGAATACAGTCCCATGGAAACCCATTTTTTATATATTAAAAAACATATTATTTGATAAAAAATCGGGAAGACAAAAAAAACCGACCGTTAAATATTTTATAAGTTTTTAAATGAATTTTATAAATTTTTAATTTTTATTTAATTATTGTCGAACTAATAATCAAACTGATTCAACAAAAGTCAATAATTTAATTATACAAAATCAATAATCCTTAATCGAGGCTAGCGTCGTCGGCGGCTATGGATAAGAATAACTGCGGCAATTCGATTTGGAGAGTCGGAAGAAACATTAGGAGATGTAACATTGAGCAAGCTGAATTATGAGCTATTTATGATGGCCTCCAATATGCATGGAAGGCAAAATGGACAAACATCATCGCAGAAATAGATTGTGTTCTTGCTATTTATACATTATTGATGTTTCAAATATAGACACCATGTAATATCATATTCATAGCTGTTTATTTTAATTTTGCTTTTAATACAATATTTTTATGAATTATTTTTAAATAGTAGTTAAAGAGCATTGGATAATAAATCTGAGAAAAAGTATTTTTAAATTGTACTACTTATTTTATTATGGCAACCCGTAAATGAGGTTTAAAGATAATTACAATTATTGACAAACAATATAACATTGACAAAGATGCTCATTAGCAGACAAATCTTTACAAGAACACCTTTGCGCCATTGCGGAAGCTCCATACTTTGCATTAATAGCTTCAAAACATTCGAAAGCTCCATTGGGACCACATGATCCTGATATTTGCATTGTTGTTGGGCAAAACTTGAGATCCCCTACAAAGCATATTTCACTAAATTTCATCAACAAAACCACAAAACAATTAAAATTTATCATCCATTTTTTTCTCGACCAAAGTAATATTTTATTAAAATCCCAAAAGAGAACAGAAGGGTTAATGAAACCAAAGAAAAACAAAATTCAACACCTAAAAACATCAACAACAACATAATGACAATAAACACAAACACAAACACTCTAAAAAAGAACAATTTCTTTATTTTGGTTTTATTTATGTTGATCAATTTCATTTCTAAAATATTGTATATAAATATACTTATCTTTTTATTCTAGAATATGAAATTATTAATTCATCTCATTGGTTATTTAATTGTAGAATAATAAAAATACCTTTGGATGGAGAAAGTAAAGCTACCAGAAGAAGAGTACAAAGAATGGGAATGGCAATAGACTTCTTCATGATTTTTTTGTTTAATTTTGTGTTTTCCTAAGTATTTAATTGTGTGAATTCTTCTAAGAAGTTGTTATCAAATTTATAGTTGCTTTGGAAATAATATCTCCCTATATTTGGTAAGGTAAGATTTTAGAAAATATAGTATTAATTATTTCACCATATATATATTTAGTGTTTATTTGGAAATATTTTTTTTAAAAAAATTCTATAGTTATTATTTCCTTTTATTTGGTAAGGTGAAGTTTTAAAAAATATAAGTATTAATTATTTCACCATATATATTTGAGTGTTTATTTGAAAAATTTAATCAAGATATTTATAGTTTTTTGTTTCTTATTTTATTTGATTTTAGGATTTAGGCCTAATTTTTTTATTAGTTTTGATTAGGTTATATGGACTTTCTTATTATTTATGTTTTTTTAAATATTTTGTTCATCTTATATATTATTGGACTAATTTGTGATTGCATTTTTAATCGTTATAGATTTGATGAAGAATGGAAAATGGGAAGCCTATTTGGTTTATGAAAAATACAACAATTTCTATTTTAGTAATGCAAACATATTTGATACCTTTTTTATACTCAGAATATGATAAATAAAATAATATATTAATATGGATCTAAAGCAAGATAATAGATTTATATTTAAGAGCTATTTAAAAAGAAGGTAATATTGAGAATTTCACATTTATCATTTGAGGTAAGTGTGTGGTACACTGTTGGTTTATGAAAATAAAACAATTTCTCTTTTAATAATGAAAACATATTTGGTACCTTTTTTATAATCAAAGTATGAAAAATAAAATAAAAAATTCTTATATTATTATGGGTCTTGTAACCTTCCTCAACCGACCTAGACGTTACGATCAAATTTGAAAAATTACATTGGCCATCGAAATGGCCTAGTAAAAACTATCAGAGTTTATAAAACAATCTTTTTAAAACATTTGTTTACTCATATAGAAAAAAATAGTGTGTATAAAAAAGGTACAATTTTTTTCAAAAAACCGCTTGATTTTAATGATTACTTTGCAAAAACTGATTTCTAATTTTATATGTTTTTCAAATCTCATTTACATAATAGTGCAGCGGAAAAATGATATTCGACATAGTTTTAATTAAAACCAGATTTCATGTATCATAAATTTATTATCCAAGTTTCAAAAATCTAAACGACTATAATGCCATGCATGCCAAAATAAACCCTAAATCTAAGTCTCATGCCAAAATTCAAATAAAACAATACAGTTTCCAAATAACAAAAATTTCAATTGATAATTCTAAAATGCTTTTATTTAAAATCTATCTGAGCCGAGCCCTCTGAATGCGGAGTTCGTGCCCTGACTTTGAGGGTTATATGTAAAGATGGAAATTAAAGGGGGTGAACTTTAAGAAGCTCAATGTGAGTCTCTGTATAAGAAAATAAGTGTAAAACAGTAGACAAAACATACGAACTAACAATTCTTAGAATAATCACAATCGTATAGCAATTCAAAGTACCAATTTTTCATATTAACATATCAGTATAATATTTTCAAATTCTCAGTTTTACATGAACATGCTTATGAATGGCAATACAATTTCAGTTTATCTGGAAGGATCCTACCCAACTCTGCTAAACATTACAGTAAGAGTTCCTAAGAACTCATCCATCCCTACACACTGCGTTGTGGATAAACCACCACTAATTTGCAGATAAACTGTTAGTAAAAATTGTTGGTAAACCACCAATATTTTTCAGATAAAAGGTTTGCAGATAAACTACCACTAAGGGCTCCTTTGGATGCCCAGTTACTATCAGTGAAGCACATTTACGATTGATTTTGGTGCAATCGCACCACATATACCTGTTTGGATAGCATCCAAATTTGGCCAGTGAAAATCCTCCAACACACTGGTGAGGAAATTTTGGACTGGAGGGTCAAGCACCAATAAACAAAAAGAAACGTCAGTGGGTAATATTTTTACCACTTTATTTTTCATATGGGTGTGAAAATAAGACAATTAAGTTGTTTTAATGTTATAACTATAATTTAAATAAATACAAATATGTTAATTTATAGGATAATAAATAGAATATTAAAAGATACATTTTAATATTTTATTAAATGAATTTATAAATTCACATATTTTAATAATTTTATAAAAGTAAAATAATTTTAAAAACTTTTGATATATATCAATTATAATCTAATGTCCTTAAAAGTCATTTTCTATTCTCACATCACCGCTACAATTACGTTTGAATCCAAACACACACTTCACAACTGTTTTTAATCTCACCGTTACAGTATCCAATCTCACTACTACAGTAACTAATCTCACAACCACCGCTGTTTTTAACCTCACCGGAGCTAAACACACCGTCCATCCAAACTAAGCCTAAGTTGTGGATGAACCACTAGTGTTTGCAGATTATTAAACTGTCACTATTTCATCCGTTCATATCATCTCACCCCATGTAATGCATTATGAGACGCTTGTAACAGAACAATGCATAAATAGTAGACATGCTTAACATGTATTCACTTCAACAGTAGTAGTAGACATGCTTAACATGTACTTAGTAGGACAAAAACAATAATAGCAGTAACGGTTTATCAAAATTACAATGATAGTAGACATGTAATATTAATATATCATACAATATAACAGTAGCAATTCAGTCCTTAAATCACATATTCCCGAATAAAAATAACATCAGAGACTTAATTGAGTGAATAAAAACTCCAAAAATAATTCAAGGACTATATAAGGAATAAATTGAACAATTCATAAATTTTAGGGTAAAACTGTAAAATAGAGACCACACGGCCGTGTGGCCTAACCGTGTAACAGCTTGTTGTCTTGTGGAAAATGATAATTTACTCTATAGGAATGACATAGTTGTGTGGCAGGCTATGTAACAGTTATTCTTCCTGAGAGTTTGCCTATAGCTTTCAGAAATAACAGTAACTAAGCCAAGATCATCAATAGAGTCTCAGATTTAATTTCTTTAAATAATTTTATTTTTCAAAATTTTGTGGCATGGTTTATCTCGAAATACCCCTTTTAAGGCTTGCTTGAAGACTCATTCAAAATTTCACAATTCGGGTTTTGAAAAACTTAGCTCTAATACCACCAAATATAACATCCCTCTCCCGGCCTAGACGTTACGATCAAATTCAGAAGATCACATTGGTCACCGAAATGACCTAGTAAAAACTATCAGAGTTTATAAAATAGTCTTTTTAAAACATTTGTTTACTCAAGTAGAAAAACTTATTGTGTTTCCAAAAGGTATAGTTTCTTTCAAAAAACTGGTTGATTTCAATGATTACTTTGCAAAAGTTGATTTCCAATTTTATATGTTTTTTAAATCTTATTTACATAATAATGTAATTGAAAAGTTATATTTGACATAGTTTTAATTAAAAACCAGATTTCATGTACCATAAATTTATTATCCAAGTTTCAAAAATCTAAACAACTATAACTCTATGCATGCCAAAATAAACCCAAAACCTAAGTCCCATGCCACAGTTCAAATAAAACAATACAATTTCCAAATAACAAAAATTTCAATTAATAATTCTAAAATACTTTTATTTAAAAATTATCCAAGCTGAGCCCTCCGAATGCCAAGTTCGCACCCTAACCTTGAGGATTATCTGTAAAGATGGAAATTAAAGGGGGTGAGCTTTAAGAAGCTCAATGTGAGTCTGTTCACAAGAAAATCAGTGTAAAATAGCAGACAAAGCATATGAACTAACAATTCTTAGAATAATCATAATCGTATAGCAATTTAGTGTATCAATTGTTAGGATCAACACATCAATATAATATTTCAAAATTCATAGTTTTGGATGAACTTGCTTATGAATGACAATGCAATTTTAGTTTATCCGGAAGGATCCTACCCAACTCCTCTACACAATACAATAAAAGTTCCCAATAACTCATCCATCCCTACATGCTATGTTGTGGATAAACCACCACTAATTTTAGATAAACTGTCAGTAAAAATTGTGGGTAAACTACTAATATTTTTAGATAAAAAGATTATAGATGAACCGAAACTAAGTTGTGGATGAACCACTAGTGTTTACAAAATATTAAACTGTCACTATTTCATCCGTTCATATCACCTCACCCCATGTAATGCATTATGACATGCTTGTAACAGAAAAGTTCAGAAATAGTTGACATGCTTAACATGTATTCAGTTAAATAGTAGCAGTAGACATGCTTAATATGCACTCAATAGGGCAGAAGTAGTAATAGCAGTAACAAGTTATTAGAATTACTTTGACAATAGACATGTAACATTCACATATCATACAATATAATAATAGCAATTCAGTCATTAAATCACAGATTCCCGAATAAATATAATATTAGAGACCGATTAGACATATATAATTAGGGTTCAAATGATCTATAATTATGTTCTAACTTTTCACCTATTAATTATAAACTCATTCAGTCACGAAGTCATTCCACTATAGTATCGTGATTGAGCTCTCCCTAATTAGATATCATTACAAAAGTTTTTCGATCAGTGCTCATCCAATAACCTTGTCATAAGCAGGTTACCCTTGTAAGATATACTTAATCTTTTTGGGATAAATTCGTTCTCCTAGTATAATATTATTTTATCTCATGGTAACCATTACATCTTTCATCATGAAAAGTCAATTACTATCAAATAGTAATTAAGTCATTAATCACGAAGACAAATGATTCATGGCCAAGTTTACTTTTCATTTATCATGTAACGCCAATGAAAGTATATCATTTACCTATTTCTTGGACTATGAATTCGACAATTGTGAATTACTCAGCATACTACAGAAGTCGTATACCTAATGCACTAGCTTTTAGTTCCTTATCTATTTGAATTCAGGCTGTTACTTACATCAATGTATACGAGTCATGCATACGGAGTCTATTGTCCATTTAGTATTAATGTATGCCACCCTATGAACGTCACGGTGAATAAATGCATAAATGGATTCATTATCTATTCTATTTATGTCCTATCCGATGTATTGTCAGTCTAGTCAGTCACATCTATGTCTCTATCTTTTGGGAGTCATCCACTGTGACGTTCAAGAAAAATCATCTCTCCAATTGGGCTTGATAAATGACATATCAGTCTTTCAATCGATTTGCTCATTTTCGATTAGACTAAAAAAATTTTTAAGGTCATCTAACGATCCGATCACTTAATACCGCTTAGTATTAGTTAAACATTAAATAACTAGTGAGCCAATATTTTCTTCCATCTTGCTTTGCATTAAAAAAACCATTGAGGACAATACACAAAGGGTATTAATGTAATTAATAGATATTATTATTAAATCAATTTTTTTTGAAAAATACAAGTGTATATAGATAAAAATACAAGCAAAAAGTCATTTTAACCATTCATTTAATTTTCGTCTTTTTTAGCTCTTGAACTTACATTTTTTGTTAAATTACTCAAAAATGGAGGGAAAAATTAACATTTGTTAACTTTTTGCTATTTATACATTATTAATGTTTCAAATACAGACCCAATGTAATATCATATTCATAGCTATTTATTTTTATTTTGCTTTTAATACAATATTTTTATGAATTATTTTTAAATAGTAGTTAAAGAGCATTGGATAATAAAACTAAGAAAAATTATTTTTAAATTGTACTACTTATTTTATTATGGCAACTCGTAACTGAGGTTTAAAGATAATTACAATTATTGACAAACAATATAACATTGACAAAGATGTTCATTAGCAGACAAATCTTTACAAGAACACCTTTGCGCCATTGCGGAAGCTCCATACTTTGCATTAATGGCTTCAAAACATTCGAAAGCTCCATTAGGACCACATGATCCTGATATTTGCATTGTTGTTGGGCAAAACTTGGGATCCCCTACAAAGCATATTCCAGTAAATTTCATCAACGAAATCACAAAATAATTAAATTTTATCATCAATTTTTTTCTCGGCCAAAGTAATATTTTATTAAAATCCCAAAAGAGAACTAACAGAAGGGTTAGTGAAACCAAAGGCAAACAAAATCCAACACCTAAAAACACCAACAACATAACGACAATAGACACAAACACGAACACTTTAAAAAAGAACAATTTCTTTGTTTTGGTTTTATTTATGTTGATCAATTTCATTTCTAAATTATTGAATATAAATATACTTATCTTTTTATTCTAGATTGTGGAAGCATTAATTCATCTCATTGTTTTTTTAATTGTAGAATAATAAAAATACCTTTGGATGGAGAAAGTAAAGCTAACAGAAGAAGAGTACAAAGAATGGGAATGGCAATAGGCTTCTTCATGATTTTTTGTTTAATTTTGTGTTTTCCTAAGTATTTAATTGTTTGAGTGCTTCTAAAAAATTATTATCAAATTTATAGTTGCTTTGGAAATAATATCTCCCTATATTTGGTAAGGTAAGATTTTAGAAAATATCAGTATTAATTATTTCACCATATATATTTAGTGTTTATGTGGAAATATTTTTTTTGAAGATTTCTATAGTTATTATTTTCCTTTGTTTGGTAAGGTGAGGTTTTAAAAAATATAAATATTAATTATTTCACCATATATATTTGATTGTTTATTTGGAAAATTTAATCATGATATTTATAGTTATTTGTTTCAAATTTTATTTGATTTTAGGATTTAGGCCTAATTTTTTCATTAGTTTTAATTAGGTTATATGGACTTTCTTATTATTTATGTTTTTCTTTTATATTTTGTTCATCGTATATATTATTGGACTAATTTGTGATTGCATTTTTATTCGTTATAGATTTGATGAAGAATGGAAAATGGGAAGCCTGTTTGGTTTATGAAAAAATACGACAATTTCTATTTTAGTAATGCAAACATATTTGATACCTTTTTTATACTCAGAATATGATAAATAAAATAATATATTAATATGGATCGAAACCAAGATAATAAATTTATATTTAAGAGCTATTTAAAAAGAAGGTAATATTGAGAATTTCACATTTATCATTTGAGGTGAGTGTGTGGTACACTGTTTGGTTTATGAAAATAAAAAAAATTTCCTTTTCAATAATGAAAACATATTTGATACCTTTTTTTATGATCAAAGTATGAGAAATAAAATAAAAAATTCTTATATTATTATGAATCTTGTAACTCTCCTCACCCAACCTAGACATTACGATCAAATTCGAAAGATCACATTGGCCATCGAAATGACTTAGTAAATGCTATCAGAGTTCATAAAACAATCTTTTTAAAACATTTGTTTACTCATGTAGAAAAACTTAGTGTGTATAAAAAAGGTACAATTTCTTTAAAAAAACCGATTGATTTTAATGATTACTTTGCAAAAATTGATTTCTAATTTTATATGTTTTTCAAATCTCATTTACATAATAGTGCAACTGAAAAATGATATTCGACATAGTTTTAATTAAAACCAGATTTCATGTATCATAAATTTATTATCCAAGTATCAAAAATCTAAACAAATATAATGCCATGCATGCCAAAATAAACACTAAATCTAAGTCTCATGGCACAATTCAAATAAAATAATACAATTTCTGAATAACAAAAAATTTAATTAATAAGTCTAATATACTTTTATTTAAAATCTATCCAAGCCAAGCCCTTCGAATGCCGAGTCCGCGCCTTGACCTTGAGGATTATCTGTAAAGATGGAAATTAAAGGGGGTCAGCTTTAAGAAGCTCAATGTGAGTCTCTGCACAAGAAAATCAGTGTAAAACAGTAGACAAAACATACGAACTAGCAAGTCTTAGAATAATCACAATCGTATAGAAATTTAGAGTATCAGTTTTTCATATTAACATATCAGCATAATATTTCAAAATTCACAGTTTTGGATGAACATGCTTATGAATGGCAATGCAATTTCAGTTTATAAGGAAGAATCCTACCCAACTCTGCTAAACATTATAGTAAGAGTTCCCAAGAACTCATCCATCCCAACGCACCGCGTTGTGGATAAACCACCACTAATTTGCAGATAAACTGCCAGTAAAAATTGTTGGTAAACCACAAATATTTTTCAGATAAAAGGTTTGCAGATAAGCTACCACTAAGTTGTGGATGAAACATCAGTGTTTGCATATTATTAAACTATCACTACTTCCCCTGTTCATATCATCTCACCCCATGCAATGCATTATGACATACTTGTAATAGAACAATGCCTAAATAGTAGACACACTTAACATGTACTTAGTAGGACAAAAGCAATAATAACAGTAACGGTTTATCAAAATTACAGTGATAGTAGACGTGTAATATTAATAAATCATACAATATAATAGTAGCAATTCAGTCATTAAATCACATATTCCCGAATAAAATAACATCAGAGACTTAATTGAGTGAATAAAAACTCCAAAAATAATTCAAGGACTATATAGGGACTAAATTGAACAATTCATAAATTTTAGGGTAAAACTGTAAAATAGAGATCATACGGCCGTGTGGCTTGACCGTGTAACAGCTTGATATCTTCTGGAAAATGATAATTTACTCTACAGGAAGGACACGGTTGTGTGGCAGGCTGTGTAATAGATTGAGGTCGTATGGAAGACGGACTACCTTATGATTTTCAGGGGCACATTGTCGTGCGGTCAACCCGTGTAGTCTACATGCCCATATAAGAGGCCGTGTGACATTAAACCTACACACAATAACCATCGATTCATGGAAAAGACACACAAACCTCTCACCACTGGTTTGATTGACGTTCCTTACAATCAATTTTGGTTCGATTCGCCTAGACCAGTGTTTCAAATGAAAACCATACAAATATTCATATGTTAAATTCAATGGTAAGGATTTTGAAAAGATCTGAAAGAAATCGGTTAAATGGATATACGAGATCTATTCATTGAGACGAAGTGTACTTATCGATTCTTGGCAAAGGTAACGAGTGTTTATTGATGATGATTCTAGAAACCAATAGAACTTAAACGAACAAAGAATGATTTGGTAGGGGAAAGAAAAATAATTAACAGCCTAATGATGAAAAATACAGTTTACAGATGAGGAAAAAGTAAAAAAAAAAGATGGAGAGAAATTTCTATTAGAATTTGAAAAGAGGCAAGATTTAGAACCTAATTAGGAAAGAATTGGTTAAATACCTAGAGTTTGTAAACCCTCGGGATGGCACATATAAGTTACCCCAAGGCTTGCCGAGTTCACAAAAATCAAAGGGGAATGAGGGGCTTGAACTTGTAATTTCTAAGAAAAGGCACTAACACTTAACCATTAAGCCTTAAGTTTATTTTTTGCTTAATTTAGACAATGAACTATACATGTATTTTGGGGTGTGACAACTGGGTTGTCAAAAATAATAAAAATATAAGAGGGAGGCGACTCGAACCTAAGATCTCTAAGAAGGGGGATTAACTCTTAACCTTTAGGCAAATAACTTCTTTTTTAACAAATGTACAATGATAACCTTATAAATCGGGGTGTGACCACACTCGATTTGACAAACCTAATTCTATTAACTCGATATTTGGGATGTGACAACTCTTCCTTCTAAAAATAAAATTCGTCCCTGAAATGTCCTTGCTGACATGCCAATTGCGTAGCCACAAAATCCGTTATCCCTTTTTTTAAACCAACCATCATGCTTTCGCTACACATCTCTAATTTCAATGCAGTTCTAGGAAATACTTCTCCTTAAACCTCCAACGAGCTTCTCTTGAAAATCCTAGTCACTACCACAGGCTATCCCAAAGGACTAACTACAATAACTTCACAAACAATTTCCATAAAGATACAAAAATAGTTATTCTTCCTGAGAGTTTGTCTATAGCTTTTAGATATAACAGTAACTAAGCCAGGATCATCATCAGAGTCTCGGATTTAATTTCTTTAAATAATTTTATTTTCAAAAGTTTGTGGCATGGTTTATCTCGAAATACCCTTTCTCAGACATGCATGCAGTCTCATTCAAAATTCCACAATTCAGGTTTTGAAAAATTTGACTCTAATACCACAAAATGTAACATCCCTCACCCGACCTAAACGTTACGGTAAAATTCAGAAGATCACATTGGTCACCGAAATGACCTAGTAAAAACTATCAGAGTTTATAAAATAGCCTTTTTAAAACATTTGTTTACTCAAGTAGAAAAACTTATTGTGTTTCCAAAAGGTTTAGTTTCTGTCAAAAAGCTGGTTCATTTTAATGATTACTTTGCAAAAGTTGATTTCCAATTTTATATGTTTTTTAAATCTCATTTACATAACAATATAACTGAAAAGTTATATTTGACATAGTTTTAATTAAAAACCAGATTTCATGTATCATAAATTTATTATCCAAGTTTCAAAAATCTAAAAAACTATAACTCTATGCATGCCAAAATAAACCCAAAACCTAAGTCCCATGTCAAAGTTCAAATAAAACTTTACAATTTCCAAATAACAGAAATTTTAATTAATAATTCTAAAATACTTTTATTTAAAATTTATCCAAGCTGAGCCCTCCGAATGCCAAGTTCGTGCCCTAACCTTGAGGATTATCTGTAAAGATGGAAATTAAAGGGGGTGAGCTTTAAGAAGCTCAATGTGAGTCTGTTCATAAGAAAATCAGTGCAAAACAACAGACAAAGCATACGAACTAAAAATTCTTAGAATAATCACAATCGTATAGCAATTCAGAGTATCAATTTTTAGGATCAACAGATCAGTATAATATTTAAAAATTCACAGTTTTGGATGAACATGCTTATGAATGACAATGCAATTTTAGTTTATCCGGAAGGATCCTACCCAACTCCGTTACACACTACAGTAAGAGTTCCCAATAATTCATCCATCCCTACATGCCGCGTTGTGGATAAACCACCACTAACTTGCAGATAAACTGTCAATAAAAATTGTGGGTAAACCATTAATATTTTCAAATGAAAAGATTATAGATGAACCAACACTAAGTTGTGGGTGAACCAGTAGTGTTTGCAAATTATTAAACTGCCACTATTTCATCCATTCATATCATCTTACCCCATGCAATGCATTATGAAATGCTTGTAACAGAAAAGTTTAGAAATAGTAGACATGCTCAACATGTATTCAGTTAAATAATAGCAGTAGACATGCTCAATATGTACTCAATAGGGCAGAAGTAGTAATAGCAGTAACAGTTTATTAGAATTACTGTGACAATAGACATGTAACATTCACATATCATACAATATAATAATAGCAATTCAGTCATTAGATCACAGATTCCCGAATAAACATAATATCAGGGACCAATTAGACATATAGTATCGTGATTGAGCTCTCCCTAATTAGATATCATTGCAAAAGTTACTCGATCAATGCTCGTCCAATGACCTTGTCAAAAGCATGTTACCCTCGTAGGATATACTTAATCTTTTTGAGATAAATTTGTTCTCCTAGGATAATATTATTTTATCACATGATAACCATTACATCTTCTTTCATGAAAGGTCAATTACTATCAAATAGTAATTACGTCATTAATCACGAAGACAAATAATTCATGGCCTGGTTTACTTTTCATCTATCATGTAATGCCAATGAAAGGATATCATTTACTTATTTCTTGGACTATGAATTCCACTATTGTGAGTTACTCAACATACTGCAGAAGTCGTATATCTAATGCACTAGCTTTTAGTTCCTTATCTATTTGAATTCAGGCTTTTACTTACGTCAATGTATACGAGTCATGCATACGGAGTCCAGCGTCCATTTAGGATTAATGTATGCCACACTATGAACGTCATAAGTGAATAAATAAAATAAATGGATTCATGATCTATTCTATTAAAGTCCTGTCCGATGTATTGTCAGTCCAGTCAGTCACATCTATGTCTCTATCTTTTGGGAGTCATCTACTGTGATGCTCAAGAAAAATAATCTCTCCAATTGGACTTGATAGATGACATATCAGTCTTTCAATCGATTTGCTCATTTTCGATTAGACTAAAAAAATTTTTAAGGTCATCTTACAATCCGATCACTTAATACCGCTTAGTATTAGTTAAACATTAAATAACTAGTGAGCCAATATTTTTTTCCATTTTGCTTTGCATTCAAAAGCCATTGAAGACAATATACAAAGATTATTAATGTAAATAATTGATATTATTATTAAATCAGTTTTTTTTGAAAAATACAAGTGTATATAGACGAAAATACAAGAAAAAATTCATTTTAACCATTCATTTAATTTTCGTCTTTTTTAGCTCTTGAACTTACATTTTTTGTTAAATTACTCAAAAATGGAGGGAAAAATTAACATTTGTTAACTTTTTGCTATTTATACATTATTAATGTTTCAAATACAGACCCAATGTAATATCATGTTCATAGCTGTTTATTTTAATTTTGCATTTAATACAATATTTTTATGAATTATTTTTAAATAGTAGTTAAAGAGCATTGGATAATAAAACTGAGAAAAAGTATTTTTAAATTGTACTACTTATTTTATTATGGCAACTCTTAAATGAGGTTACAGATAATTACAATTATTGACAAACAATATAACATTGACAAAGATGCTCATTAGCAGACAAATCTTTACAAGAACACCTTTGTGCCATTGCGGAAGCTCCATACTTTGCATTAATGGCTTCAAAACATTCGAAAGCTCCATTGGGACCACACGATCCTGATATTTGCATTGTTGTTGGGCAAAACTTGGGATCCCCTACAAAGCATATTTCACTAAATTTCATCAACAAAATCACAAAACAATTGAATTTTATCATCCATTTTTTTCTCGGCCAAAGTAATATTTTATTAAAATCCCAAAAGAGAACTAACAGAAGGGTTAGTGAAACCAAAGACAAACAAAATCCAACACCTAAAAACATCAACAACATAACGACAATAAACACAAACACAAACACTCTAAAAAAGAAAAATTTCTTTGGTTTGGTTTTATTTATGTTGATCAATTTCATTTCTAAAATATTGAATATAAATATACTTATCTTTTTATTCTAGGATGTGGAATCATTAATTTATCTCATTGTTTTTTGAATTGTAGAATAATAAAAATACCTTTGGATGGAGAAAGTAAAGCTAATAGAAGAATAGTACAAAGAATGGGAATGGCAATAGACTTCTTCATGATTTTTTTGTTTAATTTTGTGTTTGCCTAAGTATTTAATTGTGTGAATGCTTCTAAGAAATTATTATTAAATTTATAGTTGCTTTGGAAATAATATCTCCTTATATTTGATAAGGTAAGATTTTAGAAAATATCAGTATTAATTATTTCACCATATATATTTAGTGTTTATTTGGAAATATATTTTTTAAGATTTTTATAGTTAGTATTTTCTTTTGTTTGGTAATGTGAGGTTTTAAAAAAGATAAATATTAATTATTTTACCATATATATTTGAGTGTTTATTTGGAAATTTTAATCATGATATTTATAGTTATTTGTTTCAAATTTTATTTGATTTTAGGATTTAGGCCTAATTTTTTCATTAGTTTTGATTAGGTTATATGGACTTTCTTATTGTTTATGTTTTTTTTATTATATATTTTTCTCATCTTATATATTATTGGACTAATTTGTGATTACATTTACATTGGTTTTAGATTTGATGAAGAATGGGAAATGAGAAGTTTGTTTGGTTTATGAAAATAAAACATTTTTTTTAATAATGAAAACATATTTGATACTTTTTTTTATAATTGGAATATGAGAAATAAAATAAATTTTTTTATATTAATATGGATCTAAACCAAGATAATAGATTTATATTTAAGAGCTATTTAAAAAAAGGTAATATCGAGAATTTCACATTTATCATTTGGGGTGAGTGTTTGGTACATTGGTAGTATATTTTTTTTATTTCACAAATAGTCTTAAAAAATTGACATATGTCGTTTTTTTTATATTTATGTATTAATATTTTATTATACTCATAAAAGACACTTGTCAATCCCCTAACCCTACTTGTAGAGAGTTGAAAAACTCCATTGGTAATGCACCAAATAATTTCCCTTATCATTTGTGGGTTTTTTACACTTTAGCCTTTAATGCTTTTTTTTTTCATCCCACCTACAATGTTGCGAAAAGTTTTCAAATAAGGCCAACGTTAATGGAAGCTTTCAATAAACTAATAGTCAACATTATTGTCCAACATGGTACCACACACCATCTCAGTTGATGAATCTGCTAATGTGCCATGACACGTCAATAATGACATGACATTTTCAGTTAAATTTATAAAAAATAATTCAAAATAATCAAAATTATAAAAAAAATTGAACGTTTATTAAAAATTCAAAAATTTGATTTTTTTAAAGATTTTAAAAATTATTAAAAATTTAAAAAGTTTTACTATAAACCTAGTTAGGCTTTCTTATGTTCTCTTCAACCTTTCATCTCTTTTTGTTAGGGATTGACCCATATAAACAATGAAATATAAAAGGTAGAGAAGAGCGAATACTATTTTTACGTGGAAAACTCCTTCAAAGAGGATAAAAACCATGGGAAAAGTAGGCTTCACTAAATGAGCAAATAATTTGAAAGAGTACAAGATAGAGATAACCAAAACACAAACCCTAAACCCCTAAAAAAAGCTCTTTGGCTAAAACACGAAAATCCGTTAAAGCTCTCTCTTAATCTTCTTTCTAAAGTTAATGTGATGAAGATATATCGAAGAGTCAATTCTAGGGTTACTAGGGCGCGTTTTATAAGTTGAAATTTGTGACTAAAATATCCCTAGACTAATCAGAGTTCGACACCGAAAATATAACAAAGTTTAGCAAGGAGAAAAAAGCCAGTTTTTATGGGAAACATACTGCCACATCATAACGTCCCTATTCGTGTTGTCATGACATCATCCTTCATCACAACGTCGGGAAGCTTTTTGTCGTGACATCGCCAAATGACTTTGTTGTTGTGATACTAAAGTCCTTGTGTCGTGATACATGCTGCGATAAGGACTTAAAAGTGTCTGAAAATGCGAGGCACACTCCATAAATCTCCACTTTGACTCGTATTTTCACAAGTCTTCTTTGTCGAGCCCTATCAAGGGCCTAAATTGTTTTTGCAGGATACTTAACCAAGTCTAAGCAGTGTTTGAACTTGGAAACTAAACAAATTTTATTCAAAAACTGTCATACCTTTCTTGCTCATATGACCAAGTCGCATATGCCATAACTGAGTTGTCTCCAACTTCATAAAATATGAGGAAATTATTGTTGCACCAGTCACTACTAAACTTACTAACGGTCTCCTGACCTTTTATCAAAATAAGAACTCTATGAGGAAACTTAATGCGCTTGACTTAATGATGATTCTATAATCGTTCAAGTCTAACTTACACAGGGAGATGAGGTTTTTCTTTAAATTAGGCACATGCTTGAGACTTGATAGTGTCCTGATAATCCCGTCGTGCATCTTGATCTGAACGGTACCAATATCTATTATCTTATAGGGTTAACTATTTTTTATGAGCACAACTCCACCTTCAGCTGGACTATATATGTAGAACAAGTCATTGTTTGGACACATATGAAAAGAGCATCTTAAATCCAGAATCCAGTTGGACGTAAGTTTACAACTTTCAGTCGTAGACACCAGCAACCAATCATCACCATTGTCCTCGGCCACACTAGCATCGGCTACCTCAACCTTATTTTCTTTGTCGCTATAGTAGCCCTCATGTTTTTATTTTTCAGCCTATAACATTCTTCCTTTATGTGACCAAACTTCTTGTAGTAGTTACATGTCTTGTCACGATTCCTCGAATTCGATCTTGACCTAGATTTGTTCTGACCTGAATCTTTAGACTGTTGCCTACCTCTACCAACCAAAATCGAGGCTTGACTACCAGACTAGCTACCCAAACCAAACTCATTATCGTGTTTTTCCTTGCTCAACAAGTTACACTTCACATATTCAAATGAGAGTTTATCTCTACCTAAATCAAGGTCTCCTTGAAAGTTTTATACAAAGGGGGGAAAAAGAGAATAATAATAGTGTCACATCCCGAATTTCTAATTGATAAAATTGTAAAATTATAGCAAGAATGAGTAATTGGCTAATGGTTAAGAGGTAAGGAAGTTGACCTTGAGATCCGAGTTTGATTCCCCTTGCTCCCAAATTCTTTTTCTTTTAATCATGTGTTATCCATCCCTAGCAAGTTGTCAGATTTCAGTTTGACTCAAACACTGGAAAATCTGATTAACTTGAATATTCAAAGATTTTATCTAAATTATTTAAAGGCTATTAATTTTTTTTTAAAAAATAAACTAACTTTTGTTTTGTTTTCTTTTCTCTCTCTTCTTTTCCCCTATTGTCATCCCTTTTTCTAGCTTCCTTCTCTTCTTTGTTTTTTTCCCCTCATTTTCTTTTATTCTCCGATTTTCTTCCACCATTTTCACCACCCCTAGTGGCCCTCCTCCACTCTTTTTATTTCTTTTGATTAGTATTTCCATCACCCAGGCTGAAGCATTGATGTTCACCTTTTGATCTTCATTGTTGTCATAATTGTTTCCTCCTTTTTCCTCCTCTACCGCCATCATGGTGATCAACCACCACTTTTGCCACCTCTGCCAATTGCTTTCTTATTTTCCTTTCTTTTGTCTCATTTTCTTGCTTCCAAAATCACCATATAAGCCATTGGTCAAACCTCTTTTTGGCATTTGTTAGTAAGCACTCATATTTTTTGTGTTAACAATTATCGCAGATCCATAATGGGTAGAGTAAGTAAAGTTCTTGTGTTATTAGATCAGATTTAATTTTCCTCGATTTCATGTTCTATGATGGTTTAACTCACAGATTTCATTCTTTTTTTATTTATTCTAAATCCATATCCGACCTAAATGGATCAGCTATAGTATTAGTAAAGTTGTTCGCGAATCTATCGAGAGCCGAATGGAGTAAGTGTTAGTTTCAACTTTGGATCTGGATTTCTAGTTAAAGTAATTGCTTTGGCCAAACCTTTTAAGGGTGTTAAAGGCTGGTTGTTAATTATGTTACATGTACGTTTTGTATAGATCTGATTAAGATCTGTCTAAATCTAAGGCGTAAGAGTTGCGGTATAGTTAATGATCAATTTTCGTGTTAATCAGGTGATTTGTGCGTGGCCGAAAGGTCATGAGTGGCTTAAAAGTGTTGATTAAGGTAAGTACTAAAAAAGGGTAGTGGTCGAATGCTTAAAGGCCTTAATTAAGATTAAATGATTGTGTGGGTATTGACTGTAATTACTGTTAATGTGTTTTTTGATTTATATGACATGATACTGTTTATGAATGCATGATTAAGCATGCTATTAAGATTGTTAAACCGAAAGCATGAGAAGCATGCCACTATAATTGTTAAGCCGAAAGCATGATAAACATGCCATTGATATTGTTACTATTATCGATTAACATTATATGCTACATGGTTTATATTTCATATTGCATTGCATGGGTTTGGGTATTGATTGGGTGACAGAGGAGTTCCGTGGAGTACCAGCGGTTTATTTGCAACATTGGATAGTCAATATACTGCAACCCAGAGTATTGTGGAGTACTAATGACTTATTGCATCCTATTGGTAGCTTGTTTGCATTTTACTGGCAGCTTTATCTGTATATTGGTAGTGGTGGTTTAACCAAATTGAGCTTCAGCTCTTATTGTTTTGGTGTTCAAATGATGGGTTTTGGGAACTTATGGTGTGTAGCGGTTGGACGGGTAGGACTATTGCACTAAATCTTTGAGCATGTCATATACTTTAGTTTGATATACGATGATAAAATTGTATGACTTGTTATAATGATTGTATGTCTCTTGACTAATTGGATGCTTATATTGCTTAAACTCACACTGGGCTTTTTAAGCTCACCCCATGGTTTACTCTCTACAGATAACCCTCAGGACTAAGGTTGGACTCGACATTCGAAGGCCTTATCATGGATTTTCTTGCAATAAAGTATTTTGAATTTTACTTAAAATTTTTTTGGCAAAAAGACCTAAAAAAGTCAAAACATCAATTAATAGCATCAACCATTACAAGGCCATGGATTTCCTTAGGATAATCCGTACCAAAATTCCAATTACAGTTATTTTTAATAGCTAAATGACAAAATTAGCCACCTTGTTGCAGTTGCGGTTAGCCCAAATCACATCAACCGAATTAAACATACCCATTTGCTTACAGGCCTCATCAATGCAATAGCCCAAAAGAGTAATGTCTTTACCCCGCTTTTTCACCATATTGACCAAGTTGGCACAGTCAGATGCAAAAATAGTTTTCGAGATGTTGATAGCACACGCCACCTTCAAACTTTCTTTAAAAGCGAACAACTCTGCCCACTCAATAGACAATACATTATCTTTCAAACCTCCACTCCCCCAAGCACAAAACCATCAGAATCCCTTACAATCACACCAAAACCCACTTTATTTTTTGATACAGTAGCATCAAAATTAATTTTTGCATAACTGCAAGGAGGCTTCTCCCATTTTTTACAAGCAGGGGAAATAGGCAACATCGGATTGTTGACAAGGTTGTGAATCCGGAAGTCTTGATAGAAGGTTTTGGCTCTCTCATAAAAAATTCCTGCATCATCCTCCTTACCTCGTAAAATAAAGTTATTACGATTATTCTAACTATTTCATAGAGTCGTGAAAAAATCGACAACAATTTTCATATCCAAGACACGTGTAACGTCCTTAATCCAATCAATGCAACAATATTAGTCACCAACGAGTAGCCTGTTTTCAAGACCACAAAATGTCAAAATGGTCCAAGCCATAAGGCAATCCTTGAGAGCATGGATAAAGGTTTCTTCCTTCGTACCACACCGAGGGTAATCCTTTTTAAAGTTTTGGCGGACAGAAGAAATCTTGCCTACTTTGGGAGAATCATAACCCATACGCCAACTAAAAACATGAATTTTTGCAAGGTTTTCCGCTACCATATTGTTTTCCAATAGAATCTGTGAGGGCCAAAGCCCACATGCTTGAGAAGAAGTCATGAGTAAGTAGATTTAGAAGTGTAAAAACCATAAGGGTTATGAAACCAAACCCTCCTGTCATTGGGGACATTAGCAAAAATTGGAAAATTACAAATCTGGTCCCCCATAGTGCAACCATAAATCTCATTCACCCATTCCTTATTCTTACTTGTATGATTATGATTCCATAAATCTCTCACATTTCTTTAATTGTTAGTCAGCATAGTAGGGCACATCAAGTCACCATTTAAGCCCTCAAAACCCCAATTATATTTTCAGATATCTATACTAGTACCATCACCTACAAGCCACCTGAAACCATTCTCAAGGGTTTTAGCAGCAGTGGCAATACTGGTCCAGGTATAAGATAGCTTGTCGACAGCTTAAGGGTGGAAAATATCACCACTTGGGAAGTACTTTAAGCTCAACACCTGATAGCACAGTGTATCTTTGAAATGAATGAGCCTCTAAACTTGTTTTCTGAGGAGAGCCAAGTTGAAAAGGCGAAGATCACGAAAACCAAGCCCTTCATGCCCTTCGAAAAGCAAACTTTGTCCCAAGCCAACATTGACCAGTCTCTACTTTTTTCTTTACCAGCCCACCATATTCGACTTATCTTGGATTACATGTATTCGTGAATGCCACTAGGTACAAGGAAAACAAAAAATGCGTAAGTAGAGAGAGATTGGAGAATAGACTTTACGAAAATTTCTTTACCATCGTAGGATAGGAGCCCTTTCGACCAACTATTAATCCTGCAAAAGAAACGATTAATAATTCTATGAAAAGCCATAGTTTTCTTCTTCCCAACAAGGAGGGGTAAGCCAAGATAATTGTCCAATTTGTTGACCACTCTCACCCTAAGTAAATCATTATATTGTTGTTGTTGAGTAAAAGTAGTATTCGGGTTGAAAAACACCATAGATTTGTCAAGGTTAATGTTCTAGCCCGAGGCTTTGGCAAACTCCTTAAGGATATTCAAGACAGCCTCGACATCACTCTTTTTGTTCCTAACAAAAAGAAAGGCATCATTGGTGAAAAATAAGTCGTTAATATGATGGTCATTTTGATTAGCCTGAATGCCCCTAATAATGCTAGCACTTTGAGCATGTAACAACATTCTAGATAAAGCTTTCATGCAAAAAAAAAAAAGATAAAGGGAGAGAGGGTCCTCTTATTGAAAATCCCGCTGTGAAATAATAATCTCAGAAAAAACCATGTTACAATTTACCACATATCTAACTGACCGAACGCAACGCATGATCTTTTCAACCCAAGCATTTGCAAAGCCCAACCATTTCATGACATCTTCGAGAAAGTTCCACTCGACGCGGTCATAAGCTTTGTTCATACCGAGCTTTATGACAAAACCTTTGTTCAGACCATTCTTTGAGCTCTGAAGATAATGCATCAGCTCATGGGCAATAAAGATGTTGCCATGGAACATATAGCCCGAGATGAAAGCACTTTGGTTTTGACTAATACACAACGGAAGGGTAGCATTGAGACGGTTTGCGAGCACTTTGGGAATAATTTTATAAATCACCCTACACAAGCTAATAGGATGAAAGTTAGTCATGTCTTGAGGATCCTTAGTTTAGGGATAAGGATAATCATTGTATCGTTAAGGTAAACAATGTCTTTGTTTTTATTTAACACTTCATGACAAAGCTTAATAACCTGTTTACCCACCACCTCCCAATTCTCTTTAAAGAAACAACTCAAAAGCCATCAATCCTAGGAGCTTTACGGTGATCCATTTGATTGAAGGCATCAAGGATCTCATCATCCGTAAAGTCCCTGGCCAACATAATGTTAATATCCTCAGTGACACTCTTATCCATGAAACTCAAGTTTGGCTCGCTATAAGAGAGAACATTTGACTTAAAGAGACTATAGAAGTACTCCCAAGCAACTTTACAAATATCTTTTTTATCATGCTTCCAAATCCCATTTAAGTCCTTCAATCTTTCAATATTTTTCTTCTTCATCCTTCTAGTGGTCCGGACATGAAAAAATGCATATTCCTATTCCTCTATTTGAGACACCTTATGTGTGACCTTTGAGCCCAATAACACTCCTCCTTGGCATAGAGGTGACCAAGCTTTATCCGCACTGTTTTCAGCATGTTAGCATTATTCTCTCTATTGGACCCATCAATGAGATTATCAATCTTCGCTGCCAACTTTCTAATTTGATTTTCATTCTTCTATACCGATTATGTTGCCACGGGCCAAGGTCTACCCCCACTTTCTTGAGCTTCTCAAGAGTGTTCATATCATTCCCACTCGAAGCTGCCTTGATGATATTTTTAGCTTCATTCTCTTTTGCCCATCACACATCATATTTAAAAAAGACTCTTGGGTCTCTGAAATTTTCACAAGGATTACGACCCAACGTATCCAACACAATGGCATCTTGGTCTGATTTTGATTGTCTCACCATATTAGTATCAAGAAATGGGAACTTGACTATAGCTTTCACAGAGATAAGAAACCTATCCAATCTCTCTTTGACCATAGTATCCCCCTTTCAATTGTTTACCCACATAAACCAACCCTTATCCGTTTTGATATCAAAAATAGAAAGCTTCTCTATAAGTCACGAAACTCCTCCATAGGTACCCTAGATTTCTTACGGTCCCCTTCTTTTTTAGCATCATTGACAATGGTATTAAAATCGCCACCTACAAACCAATCCTCCCTAACTGATCTCCCAACCCTTTTAAGGATGTCCCAAGACCAATTCCTTAGGTTTGGGTCAGGATGTCCATAAAAGCCAGTGAACCTGATGATGTTGTGATTCTTCGAACGAATCAATGAGTCAATGTGGTGACTAGAGTAGTTTTGTATGGCCACATCGACCCCTTCTTTCCAAAGCAACACTAAGCTCCCACTTTAACTATCCGACTTCACGGCCAAACACCCATCCATCTTGCAAATGTTACGAACGCAAGAAATATTATTAGATTGCATTTTTGTTTTACATAAGAAGATAACATCAAGATTAGTAGCAAAAAGAAGTTGCTTAAGTTCCCAAATTGTCGTAGGGTTCCCAAGCCCACGACAGTTCCAACAAAGAAGCTTCATTGCTCTTAGAGGGGCTAGTCACTAGCCACCGCCTTGCAGGGAGAAAGACTATCAGCTAGTTTTCTTTGAACCAATATGGCAGGACTCTCCTCGTTGTTCTCTCTATTGCCTCCTTTTAATCTTTTTCCTTTACATTTCATTTTCCCTCCTACATCACGAACTAGTTTTGTTGGTCGTTTTTCCATAAAGGAGCAAGACTCTGATTCCTCTTCCCCAGCTCTAGTCTTTTTTTTCTTTAAGCATTGTAAGATTGTTATCGTCTCCAGTCCTCTCCTTAACGATGTTTATCTCTTCACTGTGATTTCTCTTTTTTTTTTCTAATATTTCAATCCCATTCCTATAGTTTCCTCTAGTTTGGGATATTCCTCCTGGCTAAACTCTGAGCCAAATTCCATATTGGAAACTAATGTTGCCCGTTTCAAGATGCTATACTTTTCTGTTGCATTTTTGTGTCGTATGTTGTAACGCTCGGGTTTGTGCAAGTGTACACAGTCGTTATCAAGTAATAAGTAAGTATCGAGTTATCGTCTCCACAGTGATTGTATTTGTGCTAAGTCACTTAATTTGTAAAATTATATTAACAATTTGAGAAATAAAAAAATATAGTTGAGAAGTGGTATAAACTAGATGCAATGATCTCTAATGTAAATTATCCTAATATGTAGACTATATGAATGAAATAGATTTTAGCAAAATTTAACACAATTTTCAACAATTATAACATAAATAAACTAGGACAATTACTTTAATTAAACTTAATTTATTATCTTCATGCTTAATAATATTTGGAAAAACATTCCATGGCAACTCAATCTTTCATGAGTTTGGAAACCAAATTAGGTCTTTTAGGAATCCTTTACTTAGTAAATACGCATTTTTACTAATCCTTGTTTACGAAGGGTTTCTTAGCATTCGTGTGAGGTAAAAGGGACGTGTTAGGTTTGAAACAATTTAATCACACAAATCTCAAAACTATGTAGATAACAGAGCCTGGTTAGGGTTGTTATGCAGCCTGTAATTTAATCGGGTTAGGATCTAAATTGAGCATGCACATTTAAATTATGCGTCCATTAGCTGTCATCTGGTTAGGATCGCTCAGCTAATTCAGGTGCATTTCAATCACGTATGAACGAAATACAGACTTTATTTTAATTGAAAACATGATCGATTGAGGCACAAACATTATAAGCATGAATCACATAAATATTATTTAATCAAAATAATCATTCTAGCTTAAATAAAATTTAAGCTATCATTGTTGTAAACAAGAACATAGAACTCATAGCAAACATTTTTAAATTAAATTAAAGAAAAGAAATATTAAACCCAATTTAGAGTGGTTGTCACCCAAGACTCTAATTGACGAGTCTCCTTCGCTTCTTTGTGTTACTCCTTTGCTGATGGTTCTCCAAGGTGGCTAACCAAGGGATCCTTAAGAGGCTAATTTGCTAAAATCCTTATGTAAGGATGATGATAGGCGTGAAAGCTAAGAGAGTTGAGAGAGAGGATGAGAGATGAGAGATGAGAGATGAGAGATGAGAGGGATGAGGGATGAGGGATGAAGTGAGAAATGACCTCTTATTTATAGGTGAGGCAAGGGAGCTAGTTTGCTAAAATTAGGAGTGTCCATCCTTTGAAACCTCCTCCAAGAGTGGCTGGCCATGAATTGAGGAAATGTGGCTGATTTTTCTTTAATTTTTGGTTAATTTGAATGCCACAACAACTCAGGAGTAAGACTCGGTCTCCAGCAAATCTTCAGGTAAAACTCTAATTTCTTTAACTCTTCAAGGGCCTTATGTAATTAAACTAAAAATTGGTTTGTAATCAGCCATGTGCAGCCAAAAATTGGGTTGACTTGGTCCCCACTTTGGACGGTTTTGCAATTAGAAGAAAACTCTGAGACCTGTCAAAAATAGCAGATAGTTTAGAAGACCAAATGAATTAATTTAACCACTTTAATTAATCAATTTACTTAATTAATTAAACCTAATTTTATTAATGAAATATTTAAAATGAATTATTAAAATATAAAATTATATTTTATTATTTAATTTAATCATGCATGGCCCACTTCATAGCTTAAAAATATGCTTAAATTAATATAAAATAAGCTATTTTATGCATAAAAACTATATAATAAAACATAAAATCACATTTTAATAATTTCTATGTCCTAATTTCATATTTTCACATATTTCATTAATTTATTAAACAATTACTTGGTTTTAAACACAATTTTAAGTAAAAAGGTGATAAATTATATAGTAAAAATCCTATATATTTTTCCATTTACACACCTCCAAACTTAAATCATTGTTCGTCCCGAGTAATGTTCATGTACAACACAAGGTCTTGCTAAGGTAAATTTTGCTAAGAGTGTAAGTAGCATCAACCTTCGTCTCATAATCATACATCAACAAATTCATGCTCATAGATCTTCTTTATTAACAAGTAACTCATATACAAACATTTTGAAAATTTTATTCTAAGTTTCAAGATATGCCAACATGAATCATAGTTTGCATGTATGTCACATCCATAGATAATATTCTTCATTCAATACAATTTCTCATCAATCAAGCAAACAATCATAAGGCTTATTTATGATCTTCATATGTTGAACTTAATACTTCCTCTCCACTAATGTAGGTGACATAATCATCAAATCAATAGGTTTTTTATAAGGTTGTAATGGGGCTTGGTTAAAGGTAGGGATTTTAAGAAACGAGACATTTTGGTTTCAAAAATCTTAACCTTTAACTTGTCCTGGATTTCTCAAAATTCAACATTTTTCTTCAAGTGAACCTTTGGAACACCCTCAAACTTATTTTGAACTCAAGCTCATACATTTTTCCTTTTTGAAGACTACACGAACTTTTCTTCGCTCTTTCTTTGTCTTTGTGATTGTTTTTTTTAACATTAGCACATACATCTTTATGAAAATTTCCTCAAATGGTGATTCCCAAGACACTTAAGTTAAAATAGGTGCACAAAATTAGGATAATTTTTAAAAAATGGTAACCGACTTATAATGTAGGTTCATTTCAAAAACAGGCCTTAAAGCTCAAAATTGTAGTTTCAAGGGTCTAATATCATAAGGTAGGCTTGAAAAGGCTCAAACGGTCCAAAGAAAAATGGTGCCTATATCATTTTAGATTTTTATGTCCCCTAGGATTTCGCCTTAAGAAAGTTACTAAGTCAATTGTAAAGATATAAACCTTCATGCATGTCCGATCTTAAGAGAAACTAAGTTTTCATGGCAAACATTACCCAAGGCTAAGATCATAAAAACATTCCATTCTTCACGATAACATACAATCACTCAGATAAAATCATCATTCATACTTGCATACAAGCTATCTTATTAAAAAGAATTTCTCTAAACATTCATTTATTAAAACATACTTATGAAAGAAATGATTGAAACATACTTGAAAACTTTAAAATTTGAGAAATTTATTTGCCTTACCCCCTTTTAAAAAGAAGTAATGTCCTCATTGCAAGAACAAAGTAATGAATGAAAACTGAACACCAGGTAGGGTTGTAAAAAAAGAGAGGTGAGTCATTAAGACTGCTTAAATACCAATTCTTTCCTAATAACCCAATCCTAGACATGTTCATTCCCATTGCCACATCACTTAGTCTTTTTCTTTCTAAAGAAGCATTTATTAATGCTTGCTATGTTTTATTTTGTAAAGATTAAATCCTAATTACTAAAGAAATAAATTCCTAAAAACCTAAAAAACAATTAAATAAATAACAAGACAAGAATCCCCCTTTTTTATTTTTCTGACTCATTTCTCTTGTCTTCTTTAGTTTCATCTCCATTTGTATCGTCAGTACCTTCCGTCCATGTCTCAAAGATAACATCTGGGAACTTAGGAACAAAAGTGTTAGAGATATTCTTAAAAGTATTTCGAATTGAATCATCCCTAATTTTTGCATATTTCCAGTAAGTTTGTTGTTGATTGTGCATGAACTTGCACATATCCATCAAAATTGACAACTCCGATTTCTTTAAAGTACTTGCAGGAGTCGGCAATGGAGTTGTAAATTCAGGTTCAACACTTAGCTTGACTGGTTTTTCTTCTAGCTCAACCCTTGGTTCAGAGTCTTCAGTTCCTTCAGCTGGTTGAGGACTATTTGGTTCCATATCAGATTCTTCTTCTTCAGTGTCTGTAACTGAATCAACTTCAGTTTTAGTTTTATTTGTTGACTCTTTAGTTTTTGGCTTAGTTGGTTTCTCTTGCTTGCCTTGGTTCAGCTCATGCACTCTCTCTACTAACCTTTCAAGATCATGACTTGTGATGCACCCTTGGACATACTGCCCATTCAGATTTGCTTGTATTTTAACATGGGCCCTTAAGCAAAGTGAAGTGATTAATGATGGGAAATAAGCACTTCCTGCCTTCTTTTTAGCACAATCGTGAATTTCCTTGAGGATAATTTTCCCAACATTAATGGACTTTTCTATCAAAATTGCATATAACAAGAGCATTCGTTCCATCGAGATGGTGGAACTATGTGAGATAGGCATAAAACTGTAGCGAACAAAATTACAACCATACCTTTGCTACTCGTTTTAAATATTCTCTTCGACAATAATGACTGCCATACTTTCTTATAATCCATTGGGATCCCGGATTTGTCACAACATCAAGAACTTGTTGAAGAAAATCTCAATTGATATTGTTCATCATAGGGTAGTAATCATCTTCCTCAACATCAGGTAAATTAAACAAATTGTTGATGGACTTAGAATTAAAAGATACCTTATTCTTTCGAACGATGACTTTAGTAGCATCTTGTGTAGTCAAACTAGCATAGAATTCTCGAACTAGTTCATCATCGAGAAGTGAACGAGCATCACAGAATTGTTCCCACTTGAGAGCATTGATTAGCTTTCTAATCGGCACAGGGACAACCATCACATCATTGCTCTTCAGGTTAAAACCCTTTCTCGGTATCATAGGTTGATGCTTGAAAATTGAATCAAATCACTCTTTCACTTCTTCATCGATCAAAATCGAGTTTTTGGAGTAGTTTCTGACGATCTAGTTCTTTTACGAGACTTGGTATTTTCCTGAAAATTCAGAAAAGTTTCTGCTTGCAGAGGCAAAAGAAAAATCGTCAAAAGAGGGTGGATCTTGCTTCGACAAACCTTGCGACAGTGAAGGAGTTACGGCGGCGATGACAACAAGTGGTAGCAATAGTGGCATGCGGCGGCGATAATGGTTGCGTGTGGCAGTGACGTCGATGCTTTGACAATTCTCTTGTGGCGGCACTAGGTAGTTTCGGCCAAAAAAAAGAAAAGGGCTAGAGATTCCTTTCGGGATTTGAGGCTAGCGGCACAAAAAGAGAGATTTTAAGGAATTTTAGGGTATAAGAAAATTACTTTGAGGGATATGAAAATTTAGTAGAATGGAGATGGGTTTATATAGGGAAAAATTAGGGCAACATGTTGCAAAAATTTAGCTAAATTAAACTTACTTGGGCGGCAAGTAATGGGTGTGACGGCAATGGTTAAATTTTTCCCTTCTTTTTGCTGACTTGGGCCTTAAACTTAGACTATATCTTAAAAGAAAAATGATTAGTACTTGGGCCAAACTTGACCCCCTTTATTAACAATAAAATTTAAAATTAAACTAAATAAATTAAACTAAAAAAAATATTTTAAAACCTAATTAGAAGATTTCTTCTTAACAAATTACATTAAATTAATTCCCAGGAAAGGTTGGAGGGGTCACAGCGGTCCCGCTTAAGTTCTAATCTCCTTAGATAAAATTAATTAAATGTACTTAATTTAAGAAAATAAATTCTAATTATTTATTTATTTACAAGATGAGTTTATGAAAAATCAAGGGTCTGTTAATTTGAAGAAAGATTCAACTCGCTCAACTTCACCATCCTAGTAGTGTTTGAGACGTTGACCATTAACTTTAAACGTACCTCCGTAATTGTCGTACAATTCAATAGCTCCATAAGGATAAACTCGATGGATGGTATAAGGTCCTTTCCATCGGGATTTCAGCTTCCCAAGAAATAACTTCAGCCTTGAATTAAACAACAACACCTTCTAACCTTCTTTAAATTCGCAAGGTTGTATATGACTATCATGCCATCTCTTTGATCTTTCTTTACACATTTTGGCATTCTCATAGGAAAAAAACCTTAGCTTTCATTCCTCCTTGATATATTTATGGTTCTTTGGCACTTATCACAGTTCTTCACATAAGCGTAAGCATCTTTAAATAGTGTAGGCCAAAAGAAACCTGCTTGCAAAATCTTTGTTATAGTACGTGAACCACCAAAGTGTACCCTACTTGGAGATGAATGGCAATGATATAAGATCTCAGCAATCTCACTTTCAGCTACACACTTTCGAATTATATTATCTACACATTGTTTAAACAAAAAGCGAATCCTCCCAAAAATAATAACGACTATTATGAAGGAATTTCTTCCTTTGTTGGTATGTCATTTCTCGAGGAATTATTCCACATGCAAGATAATTGAAAAAATCAGCAAACCAGGGTATTTCATGAATTCGACTTACCTCAAATAAGTGCTCATCTGGGAAATTCTCGTTGATAGGCACACTAGACTGGGTTACCTTATCTTGGAGTAAAAGTATCCAACGAATTAGCCTCAGTTTCACATATTTCTTCATGAGCAAGTATTTAATGGCCGCATGGTCAGTAAATATTGTAACTTTTGTACCTATAAGATATGAACGGAATTTGTTAAGAGTAAAAACTATAGCAAATAGTTCCTTTTCAATTACCATATAATTGGGTTGGGCTCCCGTCAAGGTTCTACTTGCATAGTAGATAGGGTGGAATACTTTATTTCTTCTTTGACCCATCACAGCTCCAACAACATAATCTCTTGCATAGCACATCAACTCAATGTGAGTTCCAATCAGGTGTAACAATTATTAGGGCTGTAATTAACTGATTCTTTAGATCTTTAAAAACTTCCAAACATGCTTTGTTGAAATTGAACACTGTATCTTTCTCTAACAACAAACACACCAGCTTAGAAATTTTCCAGAAATCCTTGATAAACCTTCGGTAAAAACCGACATGGCCTAAGAAACTTCTGATTCCTTTCACATTAATTGGGGTCGGTAACCTTTCAATTACGTCCACCTTTACTTTGTCAACTTCAATTCCTTTATTTGAGATCTTGTGACCTAAGACAATTCCTTCATTAACTATAAAATGACATTTTTCCCAATTAAGGACAAGATTCGTCTCTTCGCATCTCTTCAGTACCTCAGCAAAATTACTCAAACAGATATCATAAGTGTTACCAAAAAATAGAAAAATCATCCATGAAAACCTCGACGAAATTTTCGACCATATCAGTAAATATTGCCATCATGCATAGTTGAAAAGTTGCAGGTGCATTGCATAAGCCAAAAGGCATTCTCCTAAAAGCAAACGTACCATACGGACAAGTAAAGGTTGTTTTATATTGGTCCTCTGGGGCTACAACTATTTGGTTATATCCCGAATAGCCATCTAAAAAATAATAGAATTCATTACCTGCCAGTTGATCTAACATCTGATCCATAAAAGGCAACAGAAAATGGTCCTTCCGAGTGGCTTTGTTCAACTTTCTGTAATCAATACAGATTCTCCAACCAATAACATTTCTCATTGGAATTAACTCGTTATGCTCATTTTCAACAATCGTGATTCCACCTTTTTTCGATACACACTGCACCAGACTTACCCACGAACTATCTGAAATAGGATAGATGATTCCTGCATCTAACCATTTAATCACTTTCATTCTCACAACTTCTTTCATAATAGGATTGAGCCTCCTTAGCCCATCAATTTGAGCTCTTTCACCTTCTTCTAAAATGATTTTAAGCATGCAAAATGAAGGGCTTATACCTTAAATATTAGCTATGCTCCAACCAATTGCTTTCTTAAATTTTTTTAAAATTGCAATTAATCGCTCCTCTTAATCTTTTGTCAGTTCTGCTGAAATAATCACAGGCAAAGTAAAACAATTACTTAAATACAAGTATTTAAAATGGGAAGGAAGTACCTTTAGTTCGAGTTTAGGTTGTTCTTCGATTGACAACTTGGGTTGTACAAGTTCTCTGACTTCCAACTCCAACGGTTCAAACTTTGTGGACTGAATATAATTTCTCGGATTGGCTTTCATCAAAGCCATGTTTTCTTCACCTTCTTCAACCTCCAAAGGGTCAAGATCTAAATTTTTCTCCAATGGATCTTCTTCAAAATTTCTTTCCAAAGAAACCAAGGTTTCTATCTCTTCCACAACTGAACACTCCTCTGTCGGATTGGGAAATTTCATCGCTTTAAAAATGTTAAAGGTTACTTGATCGCCTTGAACTCGCATGGTGAGTTCACCTTTCTGCACATCAATTAACGTTCTTCCCATGGCTAAGAAAGGTCTTCCAAGGATAATTAGTTCTTCCTTATCTGTTTCAAAATCTAAAATAATGAAATCAGTAGGAAAAATAAATTTATCGACTCTTACCAAAACATCTTTGATCTTTCTTTCGGGATATGCTAAAGATCGATCCGCTAACATCTTACTTCACCTATCCCTAACATCTTGAAAATAGAATTAGGCATTAAGTTGATACTCGCTCCTAAGTCACACAAAGCTTTACCACAGTAAGATTCACCAATGTTACAAGGTATAGTAAAGCTTCCTGGGTCTTTCAATTTTGGTGGCAGTTTGTTTTGCAGGAACAGACTGCACTCCTTTGTCAAAGCAACAGTCTCATACTCACTCAGTCATTTTTTCTTGGATAGTATATCCTTCATAAACTTCACATAATTTGGCATTTGTTCAAAAGCCTCCACCAACGGAATATTGATGTGTAACTACTTCAGAACATCCAAAAACTTCTTGAATTGCACCTTCTATTTCTACTTGTGTTGTTGCAATCTTTACAGATATGAAGGTGATGGAACTTTCGATTGAATTGGACAACTTTTTTGAGTGGGTAAATCTGCATCCAAAGAAGATGTTAAACTATCTGAATTCATTAAGTCAGAGTTTACCTTGTCAGACGTTGCAGATTCTAATTCTTTGGTGTAGGAACTTCAACATCTGGTTGACTTTTCTCCTTTTCAACATGCTCATCTTCGAAATCAATCAATCGGGGTTCCAGAGTCTTACCATTTCACAATGCCACTACCTTGATATGTTCTTTACCCAAATTTCTTGAATTCTCAGTATTGCTCGGCAAGGTTCCTTGTGGTCTATTACGAAGCTCCGTAGCTAACTGACTCATTTGGTTTTCCAAATTTTTCAGTGTTGTTGCTTGGCTTTGGATCAAAGCATCATTCTTTGCCATGTACGCTTTCAACAAGTTCTCCAAATTGTTTAATGCCTCAACTTGAGGTGATTTTAGAGCTTGCTGATTAAACCCTTGAGATTGGTTGGGTCTTTGATGTAATAAGTAATTGTTCAGTCCATTACCTTAGTTGCTCCAAGAAAAGTTAGGATGATTACGCCATGAAGGATTGTAGAAGTTGGACTAGGGTCCTTGTCCACTCTTATTTTGATATTGGTTCCCCACATAGTACACTGACTCAGGATTTGATGGATAATTCTCAAAAGAATGACCTTCTCCACAGTACACACAAGAAACTACTTCAAACGAACTTTGTGGCTGAGCTACAAAATTATTAGTATTATTAGCAGTTAACTATTTTAACATAGAGGAAATAGACGATACCTGAGCCGATAACAAAGTGAGAGAGTCATCTTCATGAACCCTGGCTACTTGTCTTCCTGAAGCTGTTCAATTTTTTGGCCATTGATAGTTATTACCCGTGATCCTCTCGATGATCTCATAAGCCTCATTATAAGATTTAGACAAAATTGCACCATTCGCTGAAGCATCTACCATCAATCTTGTATGTGCATCGAGACCGTTATAGAATGTCTCCAACTGGATACAATGAGGAATCCCATGATGAGGACACTTACAAAGTAACTCCTTGAATCGCTCCTAAGCCTAATACAAAGACTCGTCATCCAATTGCTAGAAAGTTGTGATCTCATTCCTCAACTTAGCGTTTTTGTTAGGTGGGAAACACTTAACCAAAAATCTCTCTGCTAATTCTTGCATGTAGATATGAAACTTGGTGGCAATGAATTGAGCCATGCTCGTGCTCGATCTCGCAACGAGTACGAAAACAACTTCAACCTTAGTGTGTCTTCAGTCACACCGACTATCTTGAATGAATCACTCACCTCCATAAACAATCGAAGGTGGAGATGTGGATCTTCCGTGGGCATACCACTAAATTGGCCCAGCATTTGGTGCATTTGAAACATCACTAGTTTCAATTCAAATTGGGTTGCCTTAATATCTGACCTTTTAATTCCTGGGTTTAACTCGCTAAAAAGTGGCACAACATATTGTTTGATGCATCGATCCCTATCATCGGCAATGAGGATGGGATTTCGTACATAATCGGCTTCATTACCTTGGTCTTGATTCTGATTTCCAAGGTCCATCTTGACTTGTCTTTGAGCTATTCGTTCACGTCTTTTTTTTCTGAAATTTCGCTCAATTTCAGGGTCTACAGGGAGTAAATCAATAATTTGATCTATGCTCATAAACATCTAAGAAGAAAATCACAAAAATTAAAAAGAATAAGTTAGTAATGTTAGAAATAAATCAAATTGAAAATAAATAATTTCATGAAAAAAATGACTATGGCAATAGTTGACAATCCTCGGCAACGGCGCAAAAAACTTGTAGCACTCAGGTTTGTGCAAGTGTACATAGTCGTTATCAAGTAATGAGTAAGTATCGAGTTATCGTCTCCACAGGGATTGTATTTGTGCTAAGTCACTTAATTTGTAAAATTATATTAACAATTTGAAAAATAAAAACAAAATATAGTTGAGAAGTGGTATAAACTAGATGCAATGATCCCTAATGTAAATTATCCTAATATGTAGACTATATGATTGAGGCTGATACCCCATGTAGTCTCACTATTTCTGATATGTAAAGCTTAGCTAATTTTTGAAGAGAAAAGTCTGTCCTTACTTGGATGAAGTGAGTAGACTTGGTCACTCAATCCACGATAACCTAAACAAAATCCTTCTTAGTGGGTGTTAGAGGTAACCAACTAACGAAGTACATCGTTACTCGCTCCTATTTCCATAACGGTACCTTAACTGGCTGCAGTAAACCCGAAGGTAATTGATGCTCAACCTTAACCTGCTGACGAGTCAAACAGCGAGCAACGAAGTCGGTAACCTCACGCTTCAACCTTGGCCACCGGTACAATTCTCGAAAATCTCAGTACGTCTTGTTTCTGCTCGGATGTATAGTATAGGGACTACCATACGCCTCTCTTAGAATCGACTGCCTTAACTCTTCATCATTCGATACACAAATCCGACCGCGAAAACAAAGTACCCCATCATTGTTTATCCCAAAATCAGTCGTACCACCATTATCAACCTGAAAAAAAACGTAACCTGTGAGACTTATCCCGCAATTGTTTACCTCAAATCTATTCAATCCATGTCGGTTTCACCTAAAGTTCTGCCAACAGACTTCCATCGTCGAATAGGCTAAGTCGAGCGAACATCGCTCTCAGATCGGTCATAGTCCTACGGCTCAACGCATCAGCCACCACATTGGCCTTGTCGGAATGGTACTCAATGGTACAATCATAATCCTTAAGCAACTCAACCCATCTATGCTACCTAAGATTTAACTCCTTCTGAGTGAGAAGATACTTGAGGCTCTTATGATCAGTGTAGATAATACATTTCTCACCGTACAGATAATGCCTCCAGATTTTTAATGCAAATACTACAGTGGCCAACTCCAAATCATGCGTCGGATAGTTCGCCTCATGTGTCTTAAGCTGACAACATACATCAACATACATCCCAAACCAACATGTGATGCATCATTATAAGCCGTGAACTCCTTTCCATGTTCAGGCTGTACCAAAACAGGAGCCTCAGTCAGTACAGTCTTAAGCTTCTCAAAGCTCTCTTGCTACACATTAGTCCAGTTAAATGATACATCTTTACGTAACAACTTAGTCAAGGGTGCTGCGATCAGTGAAAATCTTTCCACAAACCGTCAGTAATAACCTACCAGTCCCAAAAAATTACGGATTTCAGACACATTCTTAGGCTATTTCTAGTCCAATACATCCTCAATTTTCCGAAGACAGACTCGAATCCCCTCAGCAGACACCCCATGACCCAGAAATGTTACTTCACGTAACCAGAACTCGCACTTGCTGAACTTAGCATAGAGTTGTTTTTCCCACAAAATCTGAAGAACAATCCTAAGGTACTTGTCATGCTCATCCTCAGTCCTCGAATAAACCAATATGTCATCGATGAACACCACTACAAACCGATCCAGGTAGGGCTGAAACACTCGGTTCATCAGATCCATGAAAGCTGTCGGTACATTAGTCAGCCCAAATGGCATCACTAGGAACCCGTAGTGACCATAACGAGTCCTAATGTCATCTTATGCACATCAGCCTCCTTAACCCTCAACTGATGATACCCAGAACGCAAGTCAATTTTGGAGAACACAGACTCCTCTCAGAACTGGTCAAACAAATCACCAATCCTCGAAAGTGAATACTTGTTCTTAATAGTTCAACTTATTTAATTGTTGGTAGTCGATACACATCCTTATGGATCCATCCTTTTTCTTAACAAACAGTACAGGTGCTCCCCACGGGGACACACTAGGGCGGATGAACCCACGATCCAATAACTCCTGAATTTGAGCATTGAGCTCCATAAGCTCCTTCGCTGCCATTCGATAGGGAGCGATAGACATTCAATGCCAATCTTGTCAAAAATTAAATTATGTGATATTAGATACTTAGATTAATTTTCTAAAAAAATTCTTCATGAATATCATAAACTAAAAAAAGAAAATATAGAATTTTGGAAAAACCAATATTTTCATAAATTACCATCACCGTGGGATGAGATATGTATGAAAAAACATGTTTCTTATTTAGAAAAAAATAGTAAAACGGTTGGTGCACCATCAGAAAATATAGACTCTATAGGAAATAGAATAAATTTTGCAAAAGAAAGAATAACTTTACATTGTTTACAAAGTAAAACTTCTAAATAAGTTAAGCATAAATTAAGTACTAAATATTGTACAAAAATTTTAGAAAATGAATGGGAATTTGGATGTAAATCAATACATCCTAACACTTATAAAAGAGATAAAAAGAAAAATAAAAGATATAAATTAGTTAGATGGAAACTATGAAATAAAAAATATACTGGTTATAATAAGAAGAAAAGATTAGGTAGGAGAAAAACTTCTAAAAAATCTAAAAAACAAATATGTAAATGTTTTATATATGATGAAGAAGGTCACATAGCACCAAATTGTCCTAATAAAGGAAAAAGTGTAAAGAAAATGATTAAAACACTTGAGAACAATACTTAGAAATATGTTCAGTGTTTTAATCATTTTCTAAGTCTTGTTCTTAAGTGTTTTTGATCATATTTCTAAGTCTTGTTCTGAAGAAATATTATATGAACTAATATCAGAAATAGAATCTGATATAGATGAAGAAGAATAAATATTTATGTTTAATATAGGAAGTAGTTCTAATAATCAATTAGAAGAAATTCCTAAAACTAAACAACAAGATATAAAATTAGGAAATTTAATTGGAGAAGAAAAAGACTTTTCTGATGAAATGATAGAAAAAATAAACAAAAATCATATTTCTAAAGAAAAATATATAAAATATCTAAATTCAAAATATGCAGTCAAAAATATATAGAAAAAATATGTGGAAATACAGTAGCAAAGGAAACTAGAGGAGGATTAACAGAAATCTCATTATTTACTAAAGATAAAATTAAGAGGATTAAAAAGGAATATCCTCAAGTTAGATATATACATCTAGGAATAATAATGATAACTTTTAGAGCTTTATTTAGAAAAGGTCATGATATACCTATAATAGCAATTTTGCTAGATAAGAGATTTGAAAATCTAATAAAAGCACTTATTGGAGGAATTCAATCAAACTTACATAAGGTGTAATAGGATTTAAAGTTAAATCAAATTACTTTATATCTATTATCGATCCTCTAATAGAAGAGTGTTTATGTTTAAGAATTCAGACAAAAAATTCTGAAATTAATGATTTAGCCGAAGATCTAGCAATAAGTTGGACTTTTATTAATGAATATACAAATACAGCAGAAGTAGAAATAAAAGAGATTAATAATAAAATTATTGAGCTTTTTGAACCTAATAAATTTACTACCAAAATACAACTAAAACTACTATATTTAAGAGATCTATCAATACCAAAAGACTGGATGATAGAAAAAATAAGTAGTACAAGTACTTCTAAACCTGTAAGTACTATAGAATACATGTCGTCTGGAAATAAATTATATTTCAAAAATACTGTTATAACAAATATAAATGAGAATTTAATTTTACCCTCAAATAATCCAATAGAGAAAGAAGACTTTCTAAGATTTCATGCTCTAAAATCTTTTAATTTTGATTTTGTTTTTTAGTTTAATAAAAAATGTCTTCGTCTGTTTTATAGTTAAAGAGACTAGTCTGGTCGAAGACTAATCTTATTCAGACTGAAGTGATATATAGGTAAAAGTAAAACCCTCGGTGATGATTCTAGAATTCGGACCCCGTTGAACCTTTTCCAACCGGTGATTTTTCTAGAGAAACAAACAGAAAAAACTTACACAGCGATCCAACAGAGAAGTGTCGACGACGATGCGGCAGAGGAGTATCAAAATCGATGCAACAGAGGTGAAGTCGATAGCGATGCAGTAGATGGTCGGGGAAATATTTGGGGATTTTGATTTGGGGAATAAATTTAAGGATTTGGGAAAAATTTTTAGGGGAAAACATAAGGGATTTCGGGGATGAGTTGGGGATAAAACTGAGTAAAGCAAAACGGCGTTGTTTTGTTTAAAAATAAAATGATATTTTGCGGCATTTTTCTCATAGTGCCGTTAATGCTTGACCTTTTCTGCATTTTTCTCATAGTGTCGCTAATGCTTGACCTTTTGTGGTATTTTTCTCATAAACGTCGCTACTGCTTGACCTTTTGCGGCGTTTTTTTGTTAGCGCCACTAAAAACGCCGCTAAAATCTTAAATTCCTATAGCGGTCAATGGAGGAATGAGTTTTCGTGATTTGACTAAATTCAATATAAGGTTATTAGCTTGTCAGTGTTGGTGTATGGAGTTCACGTAGACTTTTGGAGATGGGCCTCAGTTGGAGGTTCGGATTGAGGACATCGATTTCAATGTAGAATAACTGTTGGCTTTCTGGGCCAAGTGATTGCAGGGCCTGAACAATGATTATTAATTCACAGTTCTTATGGGTTGTTAATTTAATTTCTCCAGAGTCTAATCAATGGAAGTGGATTTGGTTCATACCTTGTTTTCAAGTGAGATCAATAGAATCCTGGGTATCCCTTTTACCGTCCATAGCTCGGCCGAACAAATTGGTGTGGAAAGGATATAGTATAGTGACTTAAATAGTTAGGAGTGGTTACATGTTCCTCCTTATTTAGCAGATACAAGGGGTTTGATG
Source organism: Gossypium hirsutum (assembly GCF_007990345.1). Taxonomy (NCBI): domain Eukaryota; kingdom Viridiplantae; phylum Streptophyta; class Magnoliopsida; order Malvales; family Malvaceae; genus Gossypium; species Gossypium hirsutum. Next base: position 8,353,160 of record NC_053449.1, read on the forward strand.
TTACTATCATTCTTGTTACCATTTGGGCTCTTTGGCATGCTTGAAATCAATATTATCATGAGGGTGTGGTCAGACCTCAAAGGACATTGTTACCTTTTTTCGAGTTTACTGTAAGGAGGTACATGAGATGTGTGCTACATTTGCTATAGTTCATGCACCTGCCTACTTTCCGTTCAAAAAGAAATAAGCAATTATCAAATCCAAAAATCATAATTCAAATGTATTCCATAAATGGTAGAAAATTTTTTTTCCCTTTTTTTATAAAAATGAGAGAATTTATAATTTAATCCTTATACTTTTAAATCTTTTTATTTGGTCTCAAATGTGATTCTCGTAATATCAATACGTTTTCCAACTTATCCTTATGCCTATTAATTAATACTAAGTTACTCATATTTTGATCAAATTGTACTTTTAGTCCTCAAATTTTACAAATTTTTTTGTTTGGTCCTTTAATCACACTTTCAAGTCTAAAATTCTTTTCATTTATTATCATATCCAAAATTACTTTATTTTCATAAGAATTATTTGATTCGAATTTTTTTTCTCGAAAATTCAATGTATCCACTATCGAAATAGTGTCACGTGTTTAATAATAAATTTTGGAGTTTTACAAATATATTATATACTATTGGTAAAATTAATAAAAAATATTGCTAAGATAAAATAAACTTAGTACAACTAATAATTTACATAAAATATTTTTAAATACAATTTTAGTTTTGAAATGGGAGCTCTACATTGAACCACGTGATTTCTGGGGATAATTTGACGATAGGTCCTTTAGTCTCATTAGTCGATTTAATTTGACCTCTAATTCACAGTTTTAATTGAAGTTATTTTTGCTATTGGTTTTAGATTAATTCGATTATATTTTACATGATTAATTTTAATTTTGTTTTTGGGTTGAATATTAAATGATATGATTGTGTGCCCATATTATTAGTTTATTTTCTTTAATATTTACTTCAAGCGGATAAGTATTTGAATGTTTAATTCTTGATTTTTTAATGTTTATCGGAATTTTAACTGATTATGGTATAATATGTTTTATTTTAATATTGGTTGTAATTATTTTTATTTCAAAAAAAAAGTTGCATCATTTATCAATGTTTTAAAATTTATTTTAGTAAGTGTCATTATAATTAGTGATTGACGTCATAATTGGGGTTATTTTGATTAAGTTAATATATTATTATGTCATATTTTTAGGTATTTATTTTTTAAAAATAACAATTTAGTAATACACAAACCAAAATAATAATATAATATTGATAATTAAAATTTTCAACTGTGGTAATTAAAATCAGGGTTTTTTAAGTTTAGAAAAAATCATGTTTGATTATAAAATATTTAAATCAATTTTAGTTTTAAAATATATTTTAAATTAGTGTATTAATATATTAAAGTAAATAAAGGCATGTAAAGAGACCAAATTTACGTGGACAACCCTTCCAATTTGGAAGGGAAGAAAACCACGGGAAAAAAGCCATCACTAATATTCATATGTAGAGTTACATGAAGGCATTTACATCAACTCTGATCGGAGTTCAAAATGTTGTCCAGTTTTTGGAACGTGAAGAAAAGATTGGCGTCCCCAGCCTCATTAGCTTCTTACTAAATATACAAATCAATACCAATGGTCAGTTTTGAGAATCAAATATTTATATATATATATACAAATTGAGTCACAATAGCATGCATGAACAAGCTTATGAATATATAAACGTACAAAATGAAAATAGAGCAAGGGTTAGGCAGGTACCAGATGGTGAGAATTATAATCAGGCACTCTAAGATTGCCACCAACACCTGCCGACGTCCAAGGGTTTGGTTGTTGGTCTAAACATGATCGGGGTTTCGTCGACGAAGAGAAAGATGAGACTAATTTGGTGTCCTTCAAAGGAATTTCAAAAAGTGTTGTAGAAAGATGTCAGGTTATAACCTCACATCGCATATATATAGCTTTTGTATAAAATAATTCGTTTATTATTTTAAAATAAAATAATAATAATTCAAACTTCATAATATGAAATTCACTATTTTAACCTCATAAGTCATTTTTCTTCTTAATATTCAAAAGAAAACATATCAGAAAATTGTGTTCTGAAATATCAGCTTAACATACCTCCTTTGCCGTATTTAAAGCCAGATATTGGTGGTTGAAAGTCGTTAAAAACATCAGAATACCTCATTTTGATGCTACTTTCAAGGAACCTCTTTAAACAATCATGCTCTGGTATGTCATTAGAAATACTGACGGCCTGGTCCTGGCTTCTAGTGTGCAACCTAATAGGTAGATACCCAACGCGTTTTTGGCGGAGGCTGTGGCAGCGATCCAGGCGACGACTTTTGCAGCAGATTTGGGGTTCATGCATGTTGTTTCTGAAGGCGACTCATTGACGGTTATAAAGAAACTCACATCACCAAATGAAGACAGATGGAAAATTAGTGGTGGTGGTAAGGATTTATTAAAGAAATTAAATCTTTTGTTGAGCAATGTTACTTACATCCATCGAATTGCCAACATTGTGGCTCATCCCGGATGTTACTTACATCCACGAGATGGGCCTTTCATCCCGGATGTGGCTACTGTTTACGTTGACGGAGATCGGCGGGGGGTGGTTCGGTCGATTTAACTTCTGTGACTTTGTTCTGTCTTGGTGAGGAAATGGAGCTCTTTTTGCACTATTAGTTTTGGCTTCTTGTTAGGGTTGAGAGCTCAACAATTTGTTTTGGGTGTTTTGATGTTTGTTTGGTTTCTGGGGACTGATGTAGTTTTGTTGCCCCTGGTTTTCTTGACCAGGCCTTTTCTTCTCTCTTGTTAAAAAAAGATAGACCACTCCACCACGCTAAGCATTCCTCTATATAGTGCTACTCATATGATTTTTGTATTACCCCATGTGGACTAATCTTTTATTCATTAATATATCTCCTAATTCACATTCATATATTTTCTTGATTAAGTACCATTTATCAACATTTCAATTCTAATTACCAATTTTATTGCTACAAGCCACGACACTTGAGAAATAAGAGAAATGTTTCTTTTCTTTCTTTTTGTTTCGGTTTGCAAAAGATGGAGAAGTTGATGTTTTCATCTTTTCTTTTTCACTCATTTCTATTCATTTTGTTCACTAACAACTTAGTCTCTATACAATACTTAGGAAATAATTCACCTAGATTTTATCTGTCATTATCAATCTAAATTACATAATTTCTTTACTTAGTATCTTGATCCGTAGAAATCCCTAAATTATGCTAATATATCTTTTCGAGAGTGAGAGCAGCTAACTCTAAGTTGATTAATTGAAATTTCTTTCTAATTAAAATCCATATTATCGCATTAACTTGTGTTATGGTTCCCCTATTAAATTTGACTCTAATCCGATAGATTTATGCCATCCTATTTCTAAGATTGCATGCAACTCCACTCAATTTACTCTTAAACAGGATTTATTCCTCCTCTGATTTAAAAACATCAAACATGGATCAATAATCTAGAAATATCAAACCAAGAATTAAGCACACATAATTGTGAACAAAATCTAAATATTTATTGCGTAAAATAAAAATAAATGACAGAATCCATCATAAGGTTCATCTCCCTAGGTATTTAGAAAATTAGTTCATGCTTGCATATAAAAACACCCCAAAAATAGTATTGTCGAAACTATTTTTATTTTGAAAAACGGGGTCGACTTTTAAAACGAAAATAGAGTCGCCACCAATCTTTTTTCGAGGTGTGATCGGGTCACCTTGGGATTAATCATTTTAATAAAACATTTTGATTTATTAAAATAATTATTTTGGTCTACAAAATTCGAGAAAACAGACTCAGGAGTTAGTTACGCACGAGGAAGGATTAGCACCTTCGTAATGCCCAAAACTTGGTACCTAATTGATTAATTAACGTCCTAATGTTGAAAATTTGAAAATATTTTAAAATACAATCCTCTTTAAAAACCTAAATAAATTGAATTTAATGTTAAGACCTCCTTGTCCCGAAGTAATAAGATGTCACATCCAGTAAGTTAGGATACGACATTTTAACCCTCGAAACTAAGCTTGTCTCATGCATTAAAGTTTAAAAAGGATATTCGGTTATTTGGATCAAAAAAATCGAAACCCAGTAAGTTAGGGCACGATTTTCTCAAAGCTCCAAAGTACCGAATATTGCCTTATTTTTAAAAGTTTTCTTTTTTCAAATTGGAGAAAATTGATGCGATATTAAAACGATGCGTACAAACTTTGATAAAAAAAAGGGCAATATGAAAATACAAATAAACAATTTATAAAACACATAATGATAATTATTTAAATACTAGCATCAATAATCAAAGACCAATAAATTTAAAACAAAGATTATAAAATAAAAAAGATATAAGGCAAAATAAAATGTAAACAAATTTTTAAAAAAATGAATTTGAAAATGAATAATAAGGGAAAAAAGTTTGAAATCAACAATATACAAATCAATAAATAAATTATACATAAAAAAGTAGGTAATATATGTATAAGTTTGGAATAAATAATATATAAAAAATGAAAATAGGTAATATATAAAGTAATAATATATAAATGAGTTTAAAAATAAATATTGTGTAATAAGGAATTTAGAACAAGTTATACACAAAACATCTTAAAAATAAATGGTATATAAAATAGATAATATAAAAAAATTTTGCAATTGATAATATATGGAAAAAAAAATTAAAGCAAATAATCAAACAATTTAAAATGGATGATTTATAACACGAGTTTTTAAAAAATAAACAACATGTGTGACATAATATTAAAAACAAATAAAATATATAATTAATGGAAGGAAATAAAAGAATGATAAGAATGGTTAAATGAATTAAAAATATGTAAATATGAAAGTTGATGGATAAATAAACTAATAAAAGTAAAAGAATAATTAATGATTAAACAATTAAATGGATAAAAAAAGGTTAAAAAAACGCTTAAGTCAGCCTAACTCTCACAATATGAAGATTTAATGAAATTCCTCCACCAAAATCCAACTCAAATGAAAGCAACTTAAAAAGAAACGAAGATGAACGATGAACAAAATAAGAACAAGCCAGAGAAAATAAGAACGCAAGAGAGAGAGAAATTTGAGTGAATGCTCTTAAGAATTATTATTGCTCCAAACTCAAGTCTTACAATGAAGTGAGAGGCCTCTATTTATAGTTGAGGCTCCCCAAATCCAACGATACAGATCAATTACATCAACGGCTAGGATTAAAGGGTATCTACAAATTAAATCTCTAAGATTACAAAATCATATCTTCTAAGATTGCATATCATATCTAAGATTGCATATCCTTGAAGATTATATTTCCATATGCGTCAAGCTTGTAGATGGACTTTCAACCTTTTCAAATAATGGGCCATTCCAATAGGGGCCAAATGATATAATTTTGGACTGGACTTGGACTTTGTTTTATTATTTTGGGTTTATTATTTTTTTTGTGAGTCCGGGCCAAATTGGCCTATTACAGTTGCCCCTCTTTGCTCATTGTTGTGTAACGAGAATGGAACAAAGACTATAAAAGGGCCAATTTTGCTCGGTCTTGTCGGGTTCTGACTTCTTTGAGTGCTCGTCTTCTTCAAGTAGCCTCATTCCATCCTTTGCATCTTCAGGGGCATAGGAATTAGTGCTTCTATCTGCTCCAATGTGATTTCAAGGAGAAGAGATTTCTAGCTTCGATCTTCTCCTCTGGAACTTAAAAGAAGTAAAAATTGGTAATTTCAACCTGCTCCACTGTAACTTCAGGGAGATAAGGTTGGTGGCTTAAATCTGCTTCCCTACTACCTCGGGAAGATAAGACTCATCGTCTTTGATCTGCTCCACTTCTGCTTAGGGAGACAAGATATACAATCTTTAACCTACTCCACTACTGCTCAGAGAGATAGGACTGGTGGCTTAAATATGCTTCCTACTATCTCAGGAATATAAGATTCGCCGTCTTCGATCTGCTCCACTACTGCTTAGGGAGACAGGATCTACAATCTTCAACCTACTCCACTACTGCTCAAGGAGATAGGACTGGTGGCTTAAATCTGTTTCCCTACTACCTTGGGAAGATAAGATCTGCCGTCTTTGATCTATTCCATTGCAATCTCCAGGGAAACAAGATTTGCTATCTTCAGTCTATTCCACTGCAACTGTAGGGAGATAAGACTTCACTTAAATCCGCTCCACTGCAACTTCGGGGAGATAGGATTATTGGCTTTAATCTGCTCTATTGCAACTTCAGGGAGATAAGATTTGCCATGATCTACTCTACTGCAACTTCAGAGAGATAAGATCTGTGATTTACAGTTTTAATCTGTTCCACTGCAGCTTCAGGAAACTGAGATTCGCTATCTTCAGTCTGCTCCACTGCAACTTTAGGGAGATAAGACTGGCCTCTTCAATCCGCTCCATTATAACTTCAGGGAGATAGGATTATTGGCTTTAATCTGCTCCACTACAACTTCAGAGGGATAAGATTTGCCATCTTCAGTCTACCCCACTTCAACTTCAAGGGGATAAGACTTGCTTTCTTCAATAAGACTTGAAACTTTAATCTGCTCCACTACAACTTCAGGGAGATAGGATTATTGGCTTTAATCAACTTCACTGCAACTTTAGGGAGATAAGATTTGCCATCTTTATTCTGCCCCACTGCAACTTCAGAGGGATAAGACTTACTTTTTTCAGTCTGCTCCACTACAACTTCAAGGAGATAAGATTTGTAACTTTAATCCACTCCACTGCAACTTTAGGGAGATAGGATTATTGGCTTTAATCCACTCCACTACAACTTCAGGGAGATAGGATTATTGGCTTTAATCTACTCCACTACAACTTTAGGGAGATAAGATTCGCCATCTTATTCAATCCATTCCACTGCAACTTCAGTGGTATAGGATTTGTGGTTTCACCGCTCTGTTCTATAGGGAACGTGACCTGTAGAATCCATTTTATAAACCTAATTATGCCTAGTGATTAGGATGTCATGATCAGAATGAATCAAATGCTCCTAACTAGATGTGTATGGATTATATTTGCATAAAACAGAATGTCATTTTTCGAGAATGATCCCTCTTTAACACTTAGGTTGTCATTACTCGTTGTTCATTAAGGCTTTATCGCCGACGTATCATGATGCCATCTCGTTCGACTAGTACCTTCAACAAAAGACCCAAAGAAACACTCAATCAGTTTGCCCCCATTATAATCTTCAAGGTTCAATCCAATGGGATATAAAATTTGTACCATCTTCCTCCCACTATAATCCAAGGGTAGAAAATCTGGCTTTTTCTCAATCCTCTCCTACTGCAATTCAAAGGTACAGGATGTGAAGCTCTTTGGTCTCTTACACCATTCCCAGGGTGTCATACCAAATGTTTATGCACAATTTTAGAATTTCCTTCTCCAAGAAAAACCTCTTCCTATTACTCAGTGATTATTGTTTGCTTGTTCATTGAAGCTTTATCACCAACACGATATCTTGCCGTTTTGTTCAATCAATAATTTTGACAGCAAAATCCAAAGAGATAGTCTTAATTTAGACTTTTCCTTCTCAGATATTTCAACCTTTAAACTTGGTGAATTATAAACAATAGTCATGTTTTAAGTTCCTGTATTATTTGGAAACTTCTAGAGTAATATACAAAACTTCCATTGTGAAAGTATTATTATTCCATTAATCATTATTCCAATGCAACTTGCTTGCAAAAAAATCATATCAATGGATAAAATAGAATTGATTTGGGAGCATGGCTCGAAATGAATAAATTATCAAGGATAGTAAGAATAAAAGAGGAATTGATTGGGAACACGTATCTTGAAAAAGAATGAAGTATTCCAAGAACAACAAATTCAATATAAATAGTATGAAGACTAGGTGCCCCAGATATCACAACTTGAACTTCTCTGTACAAACTTTCTGAAGATCATTCTAAGTTTGACATGTGTTTAGGAGATCTACAGTACTCTGTCGATGCCCCAAGATGTCGCCTACCCTTTCCTGTTGATTCAGGTAAAGCAAGATCACTGTATGCCTTATTTTGATCAATATTTGAGCCGCTCTTTTTGGGTTTTCAACTCAAATCCCTTTTGGTCTCAAGGGGCCCCTTGCAGGTTTTCGCCTTGGCCTCTCTTCTTTTTCTTTCTTCTCTTTTTTTTGATTTTTTTGAATTTTTTTGTCTCAAGGCGCCCTTTGTGGGTTTTCACCTTGGCCTCTCCCCTTTCAAGTAAAATACTTCTTGACTGAATCTGAATTCACCGGATTGGGCAAGTCTTTGGCATCTATCTCGATCAATATCAATGCTCCTCCAGAATAGGCCTTCTTTACAACATAAGGTCCTTCCCAATTTGGCATCCATTTTTCTTTAAAATCCTTTTGTATAAGAAAGATCTTTTTCAACATCAGATCCCCCTCTTGGAATTCTCTAGGATGAACCTCTTTGTCATAAGCTCGCATCATCTAACCGTGATAGATAGCTTTTAACCCTTTTTTCTTTGATTGGGTTCAACATTCCATAAACCAATGGGCCAAGTGTTACCTCGGCAAAGGTCTTGGGCGACGTTTGATGAGCATAGAGGGTAAATGGTAAATTCTTTATGCCAATCTTTACAAGTCGCAATCATCTTTCCCACGATCCTTGTTTTATTTTTTATTTTTTGACTGCCTATGGTGTCTGATCTTTGAATAACTACAAACTTTTGACATTGTCCTTTTTGACATTCTTTATCGGTGCCTGATCTCTTTTTTTTTGAAATTGGAATTTAATGACTTCGACCTTGTAACATTGGCATATGAAGCTATTTCCACCCTCTTAGTGCAGTAATCGAAAACCATAAAGATGAATCGATATTGGCTAAAAGCTTTTGACGAGATTGGCTCCATCACATCCATGCCCTACATATGGAAAATTTGTGAAGAAATGGAGGAGACACATAGGTTTTATCTTCCTCAAATTGGTATTTATGGCATAACTGATGTAATCCCCTTCCATGGTGGACCAGCAATACTGAAACCTCGTGATTAACTTGGCTATCGTAAAACTATTAGTATGTGTCCTTCTGACACACTTATGGACATTTTAGCCTTAACAGCATCCACAAGTCTTAGTAAGCTAGACATATCTTGATATGATCGTGCGAAAACATCTTTGAATTCTTGGAATAATTTAATGATGTTTCGCTTTGTTTCGATGGTAAGACAAGCTCTAATCTCTTTCTCTTCTCCTAGGCTCACTGTCCACTGACTTTTGTAGGGTAGGATCTGTTTTTTCATCTTGTTCTACCATTCTTAACAAATCAAGAGATAGGTTACAATCTCAGTCATATTTAAAGTCCTGAGATTCCCCTAGACACATGTCTTACTCAAAAGGAGATTATGAATCAGTAGCAACATCACTCATGTCGTTGATATCTGAAGACCTATTGTAGGTACAAAGGCAGATTTCAAAGAATAAATAAATCTAAGGACAATTATTTGTATGAATGAAGAATAAAATAATATTTAAAAGAGAGTCCAAAGAACAATAGATTCTATAAATGAAAAGAATGAAAGAATGTTTGCTAAAAAAATGCATTTTATTGAAATAAAGATTTTGGACACAAGCTTATTTCATAAAAAGATTCTTATTGCCTCTAGGCTTTAAAGCAATAAGTGTGTTTTTAATATTACACTAGATTATCTCTAAAAATACAGTGATCTCTTCCACAGTCTCATTGTTCAAAACACTCCCAAGTATGCAAGGGTTTGGAAACGTTATTCCCCGGTTCCCCCTTCGAATACATCATCAATGTTTAGATTCTCCGATATTCCTTCTGGGCTTTTGACTTATTCAAGGAGTCGCAGCTTTCTTGCCTCCTCCTTCAATTATCGCATTTACTACCTCGTCAAAGTGATTAGGTTCTAATGAAATGTCAAACTTCGTAATTCCCATTTTAATGAACCTTTCGACCAACTTTTTAAACATAGTGCAGTTTTCGATTAAGTGACCCGTTATTCCCACGTGGTACTCGCATTGGGCATTCTCATTATACCATTTTGGGAACGGAGGTTGCACGGGTTCTGAGTAGGACAGAGACACCACATGCACATCAAAAAGATTATGATATAGCTCATTATATGCCATCCGGATGGGTGTGAACTGGAGCCTTTCTGTATTTAGCCTCGAGTTAGATTCCTACCTTGAACAGCCTTGATAGCTAGTGGTTACAGTCCTTGGCTGACCTACAGTTACTGATTTGGAATGCCTGGTGCTCATTTTAATCACTTCATTTTCCCTGTTTCTCAGGTTTAATCTTTTGGTGCTTTGTCCTGCGTCTATCTTCCCACTCCTTATCATGTTTTCGATTATCTCACCGGACATTACCATATCTGAAAAGCTCATGGTACCGCTTCCTAACATGTGGTTGATGAACGGGGCTTTTAGAGTATTGATGAAAAGCATCGTCATTTCTTTCTCCAAAAGTAGTGGTTGGACTTGTGTTGCTACCTTTCTCCATCTTTGGCCATATTGTCTGAAACTCTCACTTTTCTTCTTTTCCATATTCTGTAAAGTAATTCTGTCGGGCGTAATGTTTGTTACATGATTATATTGCTTCATAAAAGCTTGTGCTAAGTCTTTCCATGAATTGATTTTAGCACGGTCAATAGGTTGTACCATTTTGCTGCTGACCCGATCAGACTGTTTTGGAAGCAATGTATTAATAACTGGTCATTATTAACACATCCTATCATCCATCGACAGAACATCGTGATGTGAACTTCAGGACAACTAGTCCCGTTGTACTTTTCAAACTCTAGAGTTTTGAACTTTGGCGGGAGTACTAGATCTGGGACCAGACTCAATTCCTTAGCGTCAACCCCGCAATGGTAGTCAGCATTTTCCATTGCTTTAAATTTCTCTTCCAGTCATCTGCATCGGTTCTTAAGTTGTTTCGACAGATCTACCCTAACCTTTTCCATTTTTGCCACCTCATCGAAATCAGGGACAACGGGATTAGTTAGATTATTCCCCTAATTAGAAACTGAACGTATCGGGTAGTTTATTGGTATAGAGGTACCAACCTGATATTGTTGAGGCCTGATCGTAACAGATGGTCCTCGTGGGTACACCTAGGGTTGTGTCTGAGCATTTATCGGGGAGAAACTCGGAGGTTTATCTTTATCATCTCCAGAATAGACCATAGGGCTTTTCCCTTTTTCTAGCCCCCGGGTAACAACTGGGTCAATTGATCCATCATATTCTTTTGGGACTCTAACATCTGGTCCCTCATATCTTGCTGAATTTTGATCAATTTCTCTTGCATTTTCATTTGAAACTGGTCTTGCATTTCTCTTTGAATATGTTCTAACCTTTCCAATCTTTGGTCCATTCCTTTGTTCTTCCGTGAGTACCATAACGATGCTTAGTCGATAGACTTTTTTTTCGGTTCCCAGGTTAAATGAAATAATTTTACCTAATTAGGGTCATTTTGTGGAAATCCAATGCATATGATGCAATGTAATGCAGATGCATGAAATGAATGCAAAAAGAAAGAGAGGCATTGATTCTGAATTCAATTCCATTAGAACAACTTTTCTAGAAAACAACTTTCTTTACATAAAACGGATTACATATGCGGCTTTGCCCTCATATTCCAGGCGAAGATATCAATCTTTTTCTTTATATCCGGATGCTAGGATCAAATCTTACGAATTTTCCAAAATCTGTTTCTACTATCTCCTTTTTGTTTTATCCGAGCCACGACCTATTGCTCACCCTGCGGTGCTCTTTAGTTTCTTTGAGACGTGATAGCTCTCGAATAATCTTTGTCAGTTGAATCCTCAGGCAGCGAAGCATAGTCGTATATTCCTCCACGAACTTCCAGCCTTCTCTCGTTGTGTTTAATCAGACCATATTTGAAATTCATTTTCCATGAAAAGCTTTTCTATTTAGCAATCAAATTTGAATCAACACCTCTTTTCTATGATGAAAATGCAAAGCAATCATAAACAAAACAAAACAAAATACGTCAGAACAGAAGAAATAAACAACAGAATAGAACACCTATTTCGGTGACCATTAGGGTTTGGCACGGATTTACCTAGGGTAGGTTCTTAGAGCTCTCTATATGCGGTTCGGTTCTAAGGCAAGGGTACCTGAACTAGCAGATTCCTCAATCCTCACCCATTATATGCTCATATGGAATGATTTCAATTCAGGGGAATACATTTTCCTATGGCTACACGGAGATGAAAATCTCATGAAGACATAGGTACGGATGCATCTTGAAAGCGATCCACTATCCTACATGGAGGTGAAAACCTCACGAAGGAGTAGCTTCACACTCTCACTTAAAAGGGTGTGACCAACGGTCATGCAATGCAATGTGTGGATATATAAAAATTTAAAATACAAAACATGATGAAAACTATAACTCAAAACAGACGAAATGCAATGAGAGGGTCATATGTTAAAAACCAAAATTTCAACTTTCGACAAAAAAGACAAAAATTAATCAATTTACGGCTTGACTCTCTTATGGTCCCCAATAGAGTCGCCAAGCTGTCGAAACCAATTTTATTTTGAAAAACGGGGTCGACTTTTAAAACGAAAATGGAGTCATCACCAATCTTTTTTCGAGGTGTGATCGGGCCACCTTGAGATTAATCATTTTAATAAAACATTTTGATTTATTAAAATAATTATTTTGGTCTACAAAATTCGAGAAAACGGGCTCGGGAGTTAGTTACACACGAGGAAGGATTAGCACCCTCGTAACGCCCAAAAATTGGTATCTAATTGATTAATTAACGTCCTAATGTCGAAAATTTAAAAAGATTTTGAAATACAATCCTCTTTAAAAACCTAAATAAATCGAATTTGATGTTAAGACCTCCTTGTCCCGAAGTAATAAGATGTCACATCCAGTAAGTTAGGATACGACATTTTAACCCTCGAAACTAAGCTTGTCTCATGCATTAAAGTTTAAAAAGGATATTCGGTTATTTGGATAAAAAAATCGAAACCCAGTAAGTTAGGGCACGATTTTCTCAAAGCTTCAAAGTACCAAATATTGCCTTATTTTTAAAAGTTTTCTTTTTTAAAATTGGGGAAAATTGACGCAATATTAAAACGATGCGTACAAACTTTGATAAAAAAAAGGGCAATATAAAAATACAAATAAACAATTTATAAAACACATAATGGTAATTATTTAAATACTAGCATCAATAATCAAAGACCAATGAATTTAAAACAATGAGTTTAAAAAAATATATAAGGCAAAATAAAATGTAAACAAATTTTAAAAAAATGAATTTGAAAATGAATAATAAGGGAAGAAAAATTTGAAATCAACAATATACAAATCAATAAATAAATTATATATAAAAAAGCTAGGTAATATATGTATAAGTTTGGAATAAATAATATATAAAAAATGAAAATAGGTAATATATAAAGTAATAATATATAAATGAGTTTAAAAATAAATATTGTGTAATAAGGAATTTAGAACAAGTTATACACAAAACATCTTAAAAATAAATGGTATATAAAATAGATAGTATAAAAAAATTTTGCAATTGATAATATATGGAAAAAAATTAAAGCAAATAATCAAACAATTTAAAATGGATGATTTATAACACGAGTTTTTAAAAAATAAACATGTGTGACATAATATTAAAAGCAAATAAAGTATATAATTAATGGAAGAAAATAAAAGAATGATAAGAATTGTTAAATGAATGAACAATATGTAAATAAGAAAGTTGATGGATAAATAAACGAATAAAACTAAAATAATAATTAGTGATTAAACAATTAAATGGATAAATAAAAAAGGTTAAAAAAACGCTTAAGTCAGCCTAACTGTCACAATATGAAGATTCAACGAAATTCCTCCACCAAAATCCAACTCAAATGAAAGCAACTTTAAAAAAAACGAAGATGAATGAAGAACAAAATAAGAACATGCCACAGAAAATAAGAACGCAAGAGAGGGAGAAACTTGAGTGAATTATTATTGCTCCAAACTCAAGTCTTACAATGAAGGGAGAGGCCTCTATTTATAGTTGAGGCTCCCCAAATCAAAAGGTACAGATCAATTACATCAACGGCTAAGATTAAAGGGTATCTACAAATTAAATCTCTAAGATTACAAAATCATATCTTCTAAGATTGCATATCATATCTAAGATTGCATATCCTTGAAAATTATATTTTCATATGCCTCAAGCTTGTAGATGGACCTTCAACCTTTTCAAGTAATGGGCCATTCCGATCTGGCCAAACGATATAATTTTGGACTGGACTTGGACTTTGTTTTATTATTTTGGGTTTATTATTTTTTCTGTGAGCCCAGGCTAAATTGGCCTATTACAAGTATATCCAAAAGAAATGAAGGAAACTCATTATAATCTCTTGAGAAATCAACTGGGAGTCTTCAATCTTGACGGGAATCTGCTTCAAAATTGGCTTCAATGGTGTTTTTTGAGTTGTTTTCTTGAGTATTCTATGATGGCTCCCTATTATCTTTTTATTTTTGTCATATATACGCCTTAGAATGCTCGAAAAACCTAAAAATCGTGTTTTCCCCCAGTTTAGAGTGCTAATTCGTGAAACCAACACGGCCTACCACATGGCTTTGTGGCAACCTGTGTTACTCTTGTAACTTGTTCCGATTTTTCGGTTTTCACTTGTTTTTCATTCATTTTGCTCCAAAATGCTCTCCTAAGTATAAAAATACTAGTTTAAATGATTAGGAGCATAAAATTTACCATTAACATTGAATAATCACCGAAGAACATATTAATAATGAGATTAAAACATGTTACCTTTAGCGCTTATCAACTATAGGTCCAACTTGTTTCAGAACTTCATATGGTCTAATGTATCTTAGGCTCAACTTGGCCTTTCAACCAAAATAAAGCACCTTTTCCACGGGGAAACTTTTAGAAACATTTTGTCTCCTACTAAAAACTCAATTTCTTTCTATTTCAAATCTACGTAAGATTTTTGCTTGTATTATGTTGCTTTTAGTCTATCTTTAATTAATCTGACTTTATTTTTAATTTTCTTAATCAACTCTGGCCCAATTATTTTTCTTTCACCTAGATCGATCCAACATTCTAGCCCTACAATACTTCATATGGGGTCATTTGAATACTTGATTAGAAATTGTTACTGTAAGCAAACTCCGACAACGGCAAATAATGTTCCCAGTTGCCTTCAAAATCAATAGTACAACATATCTTCGAGAATCTGAATAACTCTTTCTGATTGACCGTCCATTTGAAGATGAAATTTTGTACTGAAATTCAGTTTCATTCCAAGTGACTTGTGCAACTATTTCCAAAATCTTAAAGTGAAACTAGGGTCCCGATCTTATTCTATAATACAATCTCTTTTTACTCATAAACCTTGTAATTCATTTGAAACTCACATTCATATATTGTTGCTTATATTTTCCTTTAAAGCTTCTATCTACCAAAACAATATATGAACTCACATTTATTCATACAATGACTTTTCATTTCTTTTAACCATGTGTAATGTTCCCTTTTACTTGTATAAAATGATTCTACTAAATAACATCATGGCTTAATTCGTTATTTGGCCTTCAAAATACATTTATTTTTTTATTTTGATATTTAAATTATTATTTTCTCA